>NW_010164341.1:2651-18958 GCF_000695765.1 Mesitornis unicolor | reverse complement strand
GGTTCTAGGAAATGGGAAGTGTTGTCAGGCATGTAGTAATCACACAGCTAGACAGAGATAAGTGTAGGGGACCCACACTGCAGTGCACTGTATTCTGCTGCGTGAGAAAGCTTTGTTGCCAAAATCACAGCAGAAGACATCATCCAGCTTTACAGCTCCTGACTAATGTATTTACAAACCATATTGGAGCTATGCCACACAAGATCTTTTCTTTGCCCATGTTAAAATGTAGATAAGGAAGTCAAGAGCTGGAGGAGCAATACAAACCTTCCTCAGAGTCACACCTTGCCACCAATCCTTTTGAGGAACAGATGGAATAGAAACAAAACTAGGTAAGGCCTCGACTGAAGGATGTTGCTTGGACATACTAGCACGATTTCTGAGGGAAAGAGAATTTCCTCCTTTATTATCATGTTTTTACATGCTGTCTTAATGCCTTAGAGAGAATGGACACATTGACCATCATGTCAGATTTGATGAGGACCATGAAATAGACATCAAAAGCAAACCACTGCATTTCAAGTGCTGTTCAAGCTCTTTTTCTGTAGAAAGAGGCAAGAACTCATTTTTCTGTTTTTCACATATTCACAGGCATCCAGATTAATCTTGTTTGAAACTTTCTCTTCTCCACGGTGATGTGACTGATATACAGTGAACATTTTTTCTTTTGTTTACTTTGTGGAATTGACTCTTTTCTCAAAATTTCTTTTCTTTTTCTTTATTTTCTGAACTGACTTGGAACATACAAAATTTGTCCTGCAGTGCTGAGCTGTGACCAGCCATGGAAGTCACATGGAAGAAGTGAAGGATTGATCCTGCAAGGCAAAGTGACTGGGAATTGAGGGCATGTTGAAGATTTTTTTCCTTCACTGGCATGGATTCCCACAGTTCTAAGATGACTTGTTATGCAGCATTAATCTGGTTGTTTAGCCTTTATCTTAAGCCCATGACCTAAGCCTGCTGTTGTACACAGCCTCCAATTAATCTCAGAAGACCAGTGACATCTACCTTAAATGCTTAAATGGGTTTATATTTATTTTCAGCATATGGTAAAAACATTTTTTTTTAAATTAACCTATGATTACATAATTATCCTTATCTCTTTGTTACCTTGTCTCTTTATTAGCACCAATAGTCGATAACTTCTGTTGCACGAGTGACTGAATTTCGAAACAACTCATATCACATGCACCCTGGAACCCCTCTTTTAGGATTGTCCTCCTTGTGCCCAGAGATGCCCACACCATTTCTGTCTTCCTCTTGCTTTTAAGTTTTCTTATCCATAAAGGAGTCTTATCCACCTCTTGGTGCAATGGACTGATTGCAGTGTATCTTTGAATCCAAATATCTCCATTCAGCCAAAACTCTATAAGAGTCTCTAGCACAGATGAGCTCCTGGGACCAATATTTTGCTATCAGAAGGGCTGTCGTACCGAAGGAGTCATATCTGACTCATTGCACTGGAAGACAGACAATTGCCTGTGTGCCCCTCAATGGTCTGTGAAGGCCTTGAAGAAGCATCTCACAAAGTTGTAAAGGGCAATTGATATTCTGTCAGCATGTGAGAGCTTCAAAATAAAAATGCCAGACTTGTATGCTTTTTCCACATCCTTGGAACTTCAAGGGGTAAATGGATTAATTTCCTTTCATTTTGCATACATCTGATTTCTCTTAAACATAGTTAGGATCAAATCTTTCCAACACTGATACCTATGGCAAAACTCTCTCTGACTTCCATGAAACAGGGATTTGGCCTGTAAGAATTAGCATCTAGGGAGGATCCATTGAACTAAATGGTGATTATCAAAGCACATTGGAATTTAGAGCACATTTGTTGCAAAGATAGAAGCTCACTGGGGTATCTGATTGTCAGAGTAAATTGTATTTTCCTTACTGCACATATGCACATATTTGAACCTTGTCATGCTGCAAAGGGAAATACCTCATTAAATTTCACTAGGGTTTCTTCAGAGTTGTTTATGCACTGCAGTCAATAAAGATATTTTTTGTTTAATAAATGAAATTCTGGAATGGCCTGTTCTATCAGGAAATCGAAGGAAGTACATTTATCCCTAGTAAAGATGAAGCTCTACTTTATAGGGTGCAGAAAGCCTGCAACGTATATTATTTTTCAAATAGTTGAAAGATTTATAGTGGTTAATGGATTCTGTTTCAGTCTCTTGATCATATTGTCTGGAACAAAGTAAATGTTACAAATAAAAACAAGGGTAAACCAAGATCATTTTTACGTTCTGTATTTTCAATTATGATTTTAACAGAAATGAATCATTTGTCCTTTTTTCATTTGGAAACAGTTTTACTTCCCTTTTCCCCACTGGACATATAATTTTGATTTATAAACACAGCAATCTAGAGCAAAGGTAAGTTTTAAGCACAGCATATACTCCTGCTGAGGTCTATTTTTATTTTGCTTAGAAATTTATTTATTTATTCACATTTTGAAGTCAATTTTAGCTTTCTAATTTAGATATGAAAAACATGGCTGCAGATTACGTATTTTGCCCATTTCAAATTCACACAGGCCTAAGGTTTTGTCTTGCACCCAAGGACTCATTTTATAAACACAGTGAAGTGTTCTTCCAGTTAAAATGTGCTTTTAATTGGGATAAACCTGTCTCCCAATGGTAAGTCTTATAAATCTTCTCCACAGTGCTATTTACAGTCCAGCTACTGCATGCTTACTTTATTGACTATGAATGAATAAATCAGTTTTCCACACCACCCCATTCTCTTTGCTGATGTTTTGATTTGGTGTCTATCCAAAAGTCTCTGATCATGGACACATGATTATAAAACCATATCTCGCACTGAAAACTATTTAAGAAACAAGCAATGGAATTAACTTCTTTTAGATATTGTTTTACTCTGCACATTTGAACTTCAGGATATACATTTTTCACAGGGCTCAGTTCTGCTGGGCAGAATGCTCTGATAAGACTGCAGAAGCCAAGAAATTAAATGAGGAAGTTTTTTTCATCATTCACTACTTGGCTTGAGTTTCCATAACACAGAATCTGTGTCTTTACCTCAACTGGGGCTTTCTGAGTGGCTGCCGGTGTCTCTATACTTTAAACATTTTTAAACCCTTTAAAAGAGTTTCATAGCTTTGTTTTGATAAAATTGAGAATTTTTTTTCATTTTCTATTGCCCCACTCAGGTAGAATTTTGCAGCTCTATGAGAGGGAAAAGGATTGACTACCAAAGATTTACACTAGGGATTTTTCATTCACTAAGTATCTAGGAAATCCAGAAAAGTATTTCATTCACAACTTAAGTTTGAATTTTGAAAATACCCTGTAAAAGGCTGTGGGAGATCTCTAGAACTACTGTGAAACATGTTATATACTAGGATCAGAGACTGGCTTGGGTCTCAGCAATACCTTCTGTCATTCTTTTCTCCTCATTACTTTAGGGAGAAAAGGGACTGACATGAGCATTTCTAGATCTGGATCTACTCCTTTCCTTTGAATCTGAGGTGGAATTCAAAACTAGAGGGAGCCTGCAGAGTGCAGGCAGCATCTAGTGATGGAAATAACACAAGGACCAACCTTGCAAGGCATTTGATCTCACAGGAAAAGAGCCCAAGAACTGAGCATGATGGAATTCAAACCCCATGTGAAGCCTTTGCTCAATTTCAAAGCCAAAATCCAAAACTTATCCTACAGCTCATCCAGGGGTGAAAGGCCACTGCAGTGTGACACTTGACAATTCCTCTTGTAGGACAGGTATAACACAGTTTGTAAATTAAGCCTTGTATAAGCGCATTGTAATCAGAAGAAGACAAGTGTCCTTTTTAATTTTAGAGAACAGTAGCTAGCTGAAGGGCATGTGGGATATGCAGAGACCAGCAGATCCCCTGTCTTGGAAGATCTTGTTTTCATTAGTCTTGATCTTGCGAAGATCTGTGGTATCGATATTGCCTATTTTAAACAATATGTCTTTTTCTTTATACTCAGCTAAGGTCTATGCACCTAAAAAAGGTTCCATTACATTTTCTGAAAATAAATTCCTATATTTACTGTGCTTGTCAGATGACCTTCAATCTTATTCCAAGGGAATCAGATTTTGTCGTGCACTGACAGGTGTGCCTGGCAATTGTAGCTTAATTATATTAAGTCATTCATAACATACTTGGGAAAGAAATCAGTATATGTATCAGCCACTGAAAGCCTGGGCAATATTTCGGTGTACATGGCTTGTTCAGGTCTCAGTGGTAGCAGTTAAGGTGTCCCAGAATTAGACTGAATTCACCATTTAATTTCAAGAAAAGAGCCATTTAAAGGTAACACAGGATTGACTTCAGCTGGTGACACTGGTGATTTTATGGTCCTGTGTCTGTCATTTTCCTTCTTTTCCTTTACTGGAATAAGACATGGAAGAGAGATTCTGTTGGGATACTGTGCTGATCAGCCTCTCAGTGGCGTCCTTGTTAAGGGTTGTATCTTCCCTCTGTGGTTTGACTGCTACCCATCTAACTAACCCTTTTCCAGAATTGCCTCAGTTAGGATCACAGTTGCGCTATGGTCTCACTATGTAATTTGGTGGTGGTTTAGTCAAAAGAGAAGTGAGGCCAATTTCACTCACTTAAGATCTCAGTTGCCCTCTTTCTCTCTCTTTTGTAAAAGAGTGGCAAGGCACTTGGAGAAGCAGCACATGTCAGATGAATCTGGACCTCTGTTTTCTACTCAATATTTTCCTACAACAGCTGTCAACAAAGGCACCAATAATACAGCTAAAAAAAACTAAAACCCAAGCCAGAGAAAGTCCAACAGTTGTCAATCAGTTGTCCATTGTAGAGAAAAATGAGAAGATTCAAATATTGAGACAGATTGTCTCTCTGGGACTATTTCAGATGGGAAAAATTATTCTGAAACAAGAGAATAGAATGTTAAAATCCCAAAGAGCAGTAAAAGACAAGACATTAACTTAAACACCTCTTAAAAATAAAGAATGAGACATTGTCCTGGAAAACACTGACACCAGCATGTGACCTATCACAAAGACAAGGAGATACAGCATAGAAGGATAGCGAGGATACGAAAAAAACAATGATATCACAAGTAAAACAACAGTTATAAGGAAGGCTGAAGACAAATGGTAAGGGAGCACAGCAGCAGATGTTTTCCCTTAAAGTCATAGATGAAAACAGAAATCCTGATGCACAGGAGCTTTTCTGGAGAAATACACCTATCTATCAGAGTTTGGAACACTGGTGAAACAAAAACAGAGCAAAATCATGAAGAAAAATAGCCAAAGAATCCCTTTTTCCAAAGAGAATTAGGGCAAGTACTGAGGTAGCTGCTGATGCACTGTTGTTTCAGGGGCAATTATCACATCTCTTCCCACCAGGACGTGCTGGGTTCTGGTGATGTGTTCATGACTCATTGTTCAAGGGCAAGGTAAGTGGCACAAGGTTTGGCCTGAGGTTGTTGCTGTGCCGTGCTATGCTCAGCAATGGAAAGTATCCATCTGTATCCCTGTGATGCAGTTTTCTTGAGCATGTTGTGATGCTCACAGTACATTTTGTCATGGTTTGTGTGCAGACAGGTTAATGCACCCACAAACCAGAGCTGACTAAAATTTGAGATCCCTGCAATTTGCATTTTTACTGTGGAGTTTCTTGCGAAGTGCAATGCAACTCCCCTTAATAGGACAAGGCTTTTTAGACAAGGATGGCTAAATAACATCCTCTCTGAAATCAGCCACCTTTAGTCCTCTAAACAATTAGAGAAAAGCTAAAGTGTTCTCCAACTGTCCTACCATTGTTAAAGCAGGCTAACTCTTCTCTTCCCTGTCTCTCCCTGCCCACAGCTGCTGCCAGCCTATCCTCTCCAAGGAGCATGGTCTGCTGGGGTATCGTTGAACCCCTGTGTGCTGCATCTTGGGCCGTGAGGTGCCCCTTGGAAGTCATAACAAGCTGTATATGAAGTGCCAGAGCAAAGATGGCACTCAAGTGAACACTGATGTGTTATCCTATCCTAACAGGCAAGCACACCGCTGACAGCTGCAGGGGTGAGTGCATCCACAACCCTGACTTTCCACATGGATCTCTGCTCTGTATTTTTCCCCTAGAACATCCGCATTTGATCTCTGCTCAGGAAAAATGCAATGAAAAGTGGTTTCTCAGACCAACTCCCTTTCAAGACTGACATTATCAGTTTGGAATATTCACAGGGCTATTGGGTGTCCGGAAGAGGGAATGGATGGGACTTGAGTGTACTGTTCAAGCCTAATAAAAACACCATCCCAGATTTAGGTCAGCCTATCAGGAAAGGTAATTTAGCACCTGGGGAAGATAGGGTTTGGAGCCTGCATTTGGCATGCCAGCCAGCCACCTCCAAATGGACCTTCCAGATGAGATATTCTGTCGCAAAAAAAGTTCATGGAGGTGTTAAGTGCAAAAGCATTCCTGGATCAATAGCAAATTGAAAATCCCACTTTTGCCAGGAAAGAATAGTTTTCTGTGTGTCTCTCAAAATGTTGTTTGCATAAATATCTGGGAAAGAAGGGAAACAGGAAAAAAAAACCAGGTACCACTGTGATATTCACAGTTGTGATAAACATGGTCCATATGCAGAAGAACTCTGGAAACCATCTGGTTGTACAGTCAGTGTCGTGCATGCTTTGCTGGGCTATAGACGTACCTGTTGAGCACAGGAGGCAAACAGAGCTTTATATTATGGAAACGAGGATATATTAATAGGTGTGCATGTAAGTAAGATTGTGGAAAGAGACAGTGGATACAATTTTAATAGACCTAAGGGACTTAGAAGCCTGTGCCCCATTTTTATAAGTGACTCCTTGTTGGGGATTCAACACAGTGTCATGGCAACACTGTAAGAAGTTGCCATTCCTCAGCACAAAGCACTGTAACTACCTTCGAATGCTTGAGCTGAGAGCTCATCCTGCTTCTCTGGTGGAAATCTAACCTCAGGATGGTCCCATCATAGTCACAATGGACAGACATCAAGCATAGTCAGCTTGTCAAGGAGCTAGCAGTAAATTGTTACGCTGCTATAACTCAGCTCTGTGTGCCAGTACATAGGCTCCTGGTTTGTTTCTACACTGTATGCATTTTTAAAAGGACTCCTAAGTTACTTAGATAATTTAAATGTTTTCTACCTATTTGGGGCAGGGAGGAAGAAAAAAGAAATGAAAAATTTAAAAGGAAGATAGAAAATCTGAATGCTCATAGTCTGAATCAACAGAAGAGCTGACCATGAGCAGATTTGTGAAACATTATAGCACTGTTATTGTGGGTTCCCAACTGCAGGACCAGAATTAAAACTGACACAAGATATATTCAAAGAAGAAGTAAAGGGCTGGAAAAGAAATAATGCTAGTCAACATATTTTTATGAACAATCAGTCTCCTTGGACAGATCTGATTTCATTCTCTGGTGAGATTATATACTTGCTTGATAAAAGTGACTGAATAAATGTAACAGACATTTTAAGACTTTTGACTACTACTACAAGACATTCAGATTTTCAAAAATTACCCAATATGTGTACATCATGTGATGTACTGAGTAGTGTAAAGAGCCAACTAAGTATCAGGGCCCAAAAGCAGCCATCCTCATATGGGCATAGGCAAGGAGGCTAAGTGCTGTAAACTCCTCTTTTGATTAGTCAGGAGAAAAGACTGACTGCAGAAATATTTGTGTTTCAGGAAAAAGAACTAGCCAAATGCATATACAGTCTATTAAATACCTGCAAGCAATATCACTTAGCCTCAAACTCATGAGCCTACAATAGGAATTAAATTCTCCTTTGGCTATTTCCAAATTAACTATTTTGGGGAAGATATTAAAAACACACTGGGATTCAGTTTCTTGTATTAAAAAAAGAAAAAGACCTGCTAGTTTGAGTCATAAACATTTAAGAATGCAAATTGGTTTGGGTTTGGCTCTTAGAGCCTTTCTTCCTTAAATCTGAACTTCCTGAATTCAAATGCCAATAGCATTTGAAAACCATTCTGAAAAAATATGTCTCCCTTGACATTATAATGCCACTGTACTGATGCTCCCTAGTTTTCCTCCAGTGTTTCACAGTAAGCAGACTTCTCAGTTTTATGTATTTCTTTCACAAAACACCTTGAAGTAGTTCTCTTTTACAGTTTTGCATAGCCTGTGATTCATGAGCTTCTTTCATTATCTTTATTGCTAATTACAGTGCAAAGAAAATGAAAAGGATTTTTTGGGGAGAAGTGCAAGGGGCACGTTGTGGTTTTATTTTAAGATTATAAAAGGTCTGTCCCATAGGAGAAGGTGAGCTACATCACCATTGTGAAAACCGGTGAGAATAATAGGAGTATAAGCCAAAGTGAAAGAGAGCTGAGTATTTCCACCAGACAGAGTAGCAAACAGGTACAGCGATTTCGAAAATAAAATCAAGTTTTCCCAAGAAAGTTATTACTTTTTCTGAAACTATTTTTGTTCATTATTTCTGTAGCAGAAATACTTTGTAATCTATGATACTAGTGTAATATAGATGAAATTTAATTCACTAGTTAATATACCTCCTTGATATTGTGCATTTCAGTGCATTTTTAACCAGATTTTGTTATTTTAAACTAAAAAACAAGAAATCTGTGGAATGAAGGTGAAAATAATTACCAAAAAATGCTGTATAAAAACCTTGCTTTGTAGCTTAAATTTTAGACAGAGGAGAGCATACATTTTATATAAATGTTTAGAGGGAGGACAAAACAAGTCCTGGTTGTTATGTCATGTGGCACAGAGTTTGTTCAAATTCTATGACTAGGGAGATTTTACTTGATCACTAGGAGCATGGAAGGTCAGCATCTGGTTCGTTGGCCAAGTGGCAGTCTATGGTGCTAATGGGGTGATTCTCCACTTGATGGATACAAGGGTCTGGGGATATAATAACAGGGTCGTTTTTAATTTCATGTTTGTATTCATGAAGGGAAAGGAGGGCACTGAAATGAATACTGCTGTTACAAACCCCATCAGTTTCCCTTAAGCATCTGAATGACATACCACCATTTGTCATCAGCTTTGCAGTCTCTTACGCTGAGCATTAAACTAATTTTTTCTTTCAATAAAATTATCCTTCTCTGTCCATCTTTGCAACATGGACAGTCTCATGTGCTGTGCTGAGCCCATCAGACAATACCTCGAATTGAGCAAACCTGCTTGATTTAGCAGCATAACCTTACATCCCCTCGCTGAGGCCCACAGTGGAACCATGGCACCCTCACACCAGCTAATATTTGATATTAGAGCCAAATCTTCCTCTGTGTAACTGCTGCTGGAGATTTAAAGCTGTTTCTGCTTTCCCTCTTACATCCCTATGAGCTAACCACATACCCTTGCTACTGCTGTCCTGCAACTGCCTTGAAAAGAAAACAGAAAATAAAAAAAAAAGATCAGAAATCCCCTAACTAATTTTATCAACCAGAGGGCTGGCAAGCAGAAGTGTATGTGTTGTAGAACTGAAACAGGTGTGGTTTGAGCATTTTCCACATTAGGTCTTGGCAAAAATATGAACAGAGGGTATTAATTCCTCCACACTGATAATAGGGGCTTGGAATCTGTTATCTGAAATAAAAATTCTTGGCAGAATTCCTCACATACTCAAATGAGCAAGAAAAAACCTGATAATTATGTTTTTCTTCCTTTCTTTTTTTTTTCATTAGAATCCTTTTCTAAATGCACCAATTTGTGTGTGAATTTTACTGAAGGATTTTTTTTAGTGTGCTTTACATGTGAAAAAATCCCTGCCCCTCTCTTAAACAATGAGCTGGATCCCATGGCTCCATGAAAAACAAATCCTCCAGTGATAGGTTTTCATCTCTGCATATATGTGTGTGCCTCTGTGCTTGTGTACCTTTCCATAACACGTGTGATGCAATCAGGTTTGGTGCACTTGCACAATAAGAATAACCTACTACCGCCAATATCTCCCCACAAATGTAAGAAACTGTACATAAACCATCTGCTGGAGTCAGAGGGAGCTGATAAGGCTTGGTAGGTAAATCAGGCAACACGGTCTCACCTTAGGCCTTTGACATTACCCCACCCTTCCTGAGTGCTGCCTTTGAATAAGCCCATATCCTTTGGCCATCTATAGGCAGAGGTTCGTGGTTTATCCAGGTGAGGAATCACTCAGCCGGAGGTCCCCTAGTCTGTCGGAGTGCTCTGCAAGCCAGCCTACTGGATATAGAAGCAGGACTCTTGTTTTGACTGTGTTTTAGAAGAAAAGCTGGTCCATTTCTCTTATGAAAGACAAGGTCTGCTGCCAGATTTGAAACACTGATGCACAAATGGACAGATGGCCTCTGTGCCATGCCAAGTGAGAGATCAAGGTTTCTCCTACACAGTCTGTGATCTGCGTGTGGCCTTTCACCAAAGCTGAGGCTTTAGGGTTCACAGAAGCCAATCAAAGCAGCAGGATGTTCATAGATTTACAGATGCTCAAGAAACACAGTTCTTCAGACCTAAACTATGCTTCAGTGGTTTCTTCCTGTTACATTTTTCTGTAAGGAGAAATAGTACAGCAGCAGTAAATTATCTTTAGGGTTTGGGGTTTAGGCTTTTTTTTTCCTATTTCACCAGTTATTCTTCAGTAAATAGGACTGTATAGTTAAGACAGTCAAATTGAAGTTTATACTCTAATAATGTTTATTCCAACCTGAGGTCTGTATATTTGAGGCATGGATTTTGTACTCCAATACATATCATGACTCTATGTACTTTATAAACTTTACATTTTCATCCTATTTGAGATAAAACTGCTCAACTCATCTCCAGAGTTCCTGAAATCCTCAAGTTACAGCACCTATTTTCAGCACTACCATTCATTGTTACCTAAGTTTTGAGGGCTGGACTTAGTTCCTTTTAGGTCTTCAGCATCTTAACACCTTCTGCATAGTTTGGTTAATTTAATGCTCTTTAGTTTTGCCCTCAGATTTGCATTGATTTCATTGGGCTTGCTTTGATTACATTTTCCAATGGCGTTCTTCGCCTCACTGGCTGAATTCACCTCTGTCAACACAACAATGTCTGTCAATCACTTGTACCCAAACTTGGCTTCTTGGTAGCAAGCTCCATAGGAAAAGCTAATGGTAAGTGAGGGGAATTCTCAATTAAAAGCCAGACCACGTTTATTTCTGCACGTACAGGCTTCAGTAACATTTTTCATTCGTTGGCCAAACAGAATACACTGGAAAGCCTGTGATCCATAGATGGCCAAAGGATACGGACTTATTCAAAGGCAGTGCTCAGGAAGGGTGGGGTAATGCCAAAGGCCTAACATAGTGCTTTACAGCTATGAAATCCCAACAGTTTTTGCCAGCTATAGCAGGACTCCACTGTGTGGGCGCCAAGCTGCGGGGCCACACACAGACTCCGTGGCTCAGCACCCACACAGTCAACATGTTTTTTTTCAAAAAGCAAAAAAAAAAATGCTGAATCAGACTCTCAGAGCCTAACCAAAAAACATGCACATAAACTATAATTTTTATTATAGAAACTCTGGTTGGAAACAAAGATATTGTAAAAAGCTGAAGAGGAGAAATATTCCTAGTGTTAAAAGCAAGCTAGAGTTCATGGCGTTTGACCACAATATTTTCTTGGCTGTTATGGTTCTATGACTGATTTAAGAGGGTTTAAGGTTAATAAACCATAGTTGCATGTTATTATCTGTGTAGTACTTGCAGTCTCACTAGCAGTGCCATTTATTCATAGATTTATGATGATCACCATAGTAGTATAGAGCATATATGCTTTTTAGGAACATTTGCTAGTGGAGAGAAAAAATGAGAGAGGGGAGGAGAGAGAGAGAGAAAGAGAGACTTGATCTTCTAATCTATAGTGCTGCTACATTCAGGCTATAAAAGGCATTGGTCCGTAACCTTCCCAAAACATAGAGTGAACAAAAAAAACCCCAAAACCAAAACAAAACTCCTCCTCACCGAACCAGCATGACTGTAGGAAATACATTCAAATGTATCAAAAAGTATTACTGGTCTCAACATGATTGACTGATGGATGGGTCATAAAAAGGGCAGGTAATTAGAAGAAGAAATAGCAAAATTAAAATGTTGTCCCTTGACAAAACTGGCAGCTTTTGCCTTTAATAGATTCCACATATTGATTTTTTTAAAGAGAAAAAAATAGAAGTATGTTTTTTTCCTTCCTTTTTCAGTCTTTAGTTTCTTCATGACCTTAAAACTATACTATAAAAGTTTAAGGATATTAATCTGTCATAAAAAACTTAACACATGATGATATAAATGACAGGAAATTATCTACAACAGTATTAAACCACAGAATAATTATTAATTATTAAAGCCTCAGCTCCGAAATATTCTAAAGGAGTTTTCCTGCTGTCTGTTATGTCAGGAAGAGAAAAAGTAAGAAAGAAAGAAAAGTCTATAGTCTGTTTCCAGTCTCTCATGCTTTCTGAGCTGAACTCTGCATACAAATCTATATTTGTAAGACACCCTCATCTACCAGTTAATCAAAGCCCTGGAAATTCAAGGAAACCTGTGTTTATGGAAATCTGGCATTTCTGTAAAGTTTTGAATGAGAGCTAAATAGAGCAGTTCATCTCATTGAAACAAATGGCTTCTGCCAAGTGGTTTTGCAGTGCTGGGTCTTCTGGCATAGTCAGCATTTAGGAATTCATTTATGAGCTGGGTTAGCTGGAGACTCTGGAATTCAAATTTATGTCTAAGACTTAGTGGTTTATTCCTGATAGGTCTCTATAAAGAAATTGTAATCAATTTACCAAACTCGGACTTTGTAATATGCAGAATAGAAAGCTAGCCTTTTTTCATGATTTAGGGCTTGGGATTTTTTTTTTTCCTTTCCCCAGTGGACAATTGCAAACTGTACACATGTACATTGTGTAACTGAAGGGGGCTTTTTAATCACCCATTCATACTTGCTTTTGAAAAAGCTTTATCCTCGTACTCTTGACTTGACTTCCTACGGGCCTGATTCTGCTCCCACTGAAAGTGCTCACAATTCCCTTTGGTGAAACAGAATCTTACTTCAGATGAAGTCACAGTTGCACATAAAAAGCAGAGAAAAGTGTGACTTGTCACACGAGTTGATTTTATTTCAATCAGCATTTGCATGAACACACAGTCAGGGTCTATTGAGCACTTGTTTGATTTGCTTAAAAAATATGTCTCCAGGAGCTGGCCAGCATATTTGAATATTGGCTTTTTTTCTGAGTCATAAAAACCTAGACATTTTTAGCAAGCAATGACCAAGAATTGCTCTGCCCTTTCAATGCAGCTATAAATTTGCTTCTTTTTCCCCTTTTAGAACTCCTTTGAAGAACTCATTGAATAAATTAACAACTTGGAAAGCTGCCTGCCGTTTTTGTTGGCTTTGGGTTTCAGGGAGTTGCTTGGTAAACAAAAGTCAATGGATTCAAACAGTAACAAAGTCATTTAAATGATTAATCAAGTGTTAAAACTAGCTTAACCTCTCCTGTTTTACAAACTCTGTATCACCCTCACTAAACTAATAGAGGAATAAGACACCCGTCTGGAAATCTCATCTGAAATATTAGATTGAGAATCAAAAATTCAGCCAAGCAGTGTGGTTTGTAGGGATATCCTGGCGGATAATAAATTGCATTAATCTTACTTAAATTTTCCATCTAAATCATGTCTAGAGACCATATTGGACTGAGGGGAATGTGCCTAGCATTGAATGCATTGTGCTACTGAAAAGGTTATTAAAAGGGGGAAAAAAACCAGATAATGACTTTTCTTGTTTTTCTTCTTGACTACTTTTTCCAATTTTGAGGAACCTATGTTAAATATTCTGGGATCTAATGAAGAAAGTCTGCTTTCTCCTGCCAGTGCTTGTGTTTTCTAATAGAAGATAAGAAACTCACACACTCAGAACACTTGAGGCAGGTTTTTTTTCTGGCCAGAAATTATATGTGTGGACAAAAATAACCCCAGAGTTTTCCCAGCGTCATCAGAGCTAAGTATTTTCCTAGTCTTGCTCATTCAGAAGAATTTCACTTTTCCAGCTACACAGAGTATGAAAACTATATGGAAAAGCTCCCCTGGGTTTTTCATCAACTTGCAAATCTGAAAGAAGTCTGAAGGTTATGAAGCTCTGCCCGTCTTTTCTGCTTCTGTCTACCATCTACCACACCAGCATAATTTTGTAAGTCTTAAAAGAAATAAAAGGTGTTACAAAGAAAGAATTGCTTAAAAGAACAACCCCTTGGAAGAAGGTAGTGGTGCTGTCAGCCACACCAGTGGATGGGAAGTGAAGCTTCGCAGGCAGGAGCATCACTCGACGTGGTGGGTTTGTCATTGAAGATGACGGAGGAGTCCACACCAATGTCCTGAGTGCGCACAGGCACATGCCTTGATTGCACCTGTGATGGACAGGAGCAGCCCTGGGACTCCTGCTCAACCCAAGAAAAAGGTGAGGGGTGATACCAGCGTGGCAGCAAGGAGACCAAACCAATTGGTGTCCAAAGAAGCTGCTTCCACCAGACTTTGGTGCTTTTGCCTGAAGTCCTTACTTAGCTAAAGGATGAGTAAGTAAAAATTGAGGAGAAAACTGCTGCCAGTTGGCACCAGAAAAGCCATAGATGTGTCATTGATGTGTGACACAGTCATGCTCATGTTTCTATCTGGGGAGACAGGAGATGAAAGAAATTACAGAAGCAGTAGGTCCACAGAAATCAGGTTTATGGGGCCTGATGTGCTGGTTAGAAGAGGCGGCAGTATGGCTGTTGCCAAAGCTGTCCACAGAAAGATGCGATTATCAACAAACACAGCAGCAACCACATCATTCAGGGCTGAGAGGAGGCTTATTTCCAAACAGTGTTACACAATGTCATGCAATGTCATGCTGACGAACAATTTTGTTCTCTTCCTATGAAAAACTGGCCTTGGAAGCCCTGAGATGTTTTTGGCAGCTTCTGTCAGTATTTCATCCCCAATCTCAAGTCTCAGGCCACTGTGGGAGCAGGTGTGCACTGAGCTTGTCTGAAATGAGAGAGGGAAATGATCCGTCTGATGCCTCGTGCAGACCTGGCTGCACTTCTGACACGTATGATCAAACAGGGACTGGGGGGTACAGGAACGTGTTTCGGCTTTCCCTCCCTTTGCCCATGCCCAGCTCCTCCCAGTTGCGGTCCTGCAGCCCTGGGCTAACCAGCTGTGTGAGAAAGGGGCAAGGTTAGTTCCTCCTGAAAAATGTGGCTCCTGCTGTATGTCCCACCATGGTATCTGAGGAGCGTGCATGCTTTCTCAAACGCTATTGACTTTGCAAATGCTGTGGTTGTCTCTGCAAAGGACGTGCTGACTTTTCGAAGCCCCACGAGAAGTGCTATGCCAAAATTGTTTCACTCTTACTGCAGCATCAAAAGCACAAGTATGTCAGATCTGTTTTCCATGCGAATTGTTTTTGCACAACTAGGAAAATACTGAACCAGCAAATTCTTCTTGGGAAACAAATTCCCATTAAAATCAATGAGGCAAGCTTCCCACTTCTTTCTATGGCATTTTGTTACATATTAAAGAGTCTTATGAAAAGAAAATATTTCAGTTGTATTTAGAAGCATCAACACTTTAATATGCTGCTGCTAAATCACAAATCAAGCATAAAAATGAGTCATCTGAGCTCGAAATTTGTGCATTTCCATACACAATTGTTGCAATCATCTCCAAATTGACTTTTTAAACACTGATAAATCTAAATTAAAGTTATTCTTTGGAGGTAGTATATAATTTCAAGACACGTGAAGAGTCTTAATTCTTCCCTGAAGTCCAGACACACAGAAGGGGAAAAAGGAGGGGCAATTTAAAAGACAATGAGGCTTTTAAAAATCAATTCATCCTCATTTAAGGTCATAAACTCTGAAATAACAGTCTGACTTGATTAATGTTGCCTGGATGGTTTTGCCCTTCCTTTTTTCCCTTCACGCTTTTGGATTTGCTGTGAGTGAAGCTTTAACTGGCATTTATAATGCTTGTCTTAGGGTAATTATATGACTGTGCTGGGCTTTTTATGCTTTGAATATGGATACATGTTCTCAGTCTTGGCTTCATTTTGATGGTTTTGTTCTTTTTTCTGTCTGGGAAAGTATGATAGATATATGCTCGAAAGGTTAGGTCAGCTCTGAACTCCTCCAAAAATTCAACAAATTCCAATTCAGAATTAGAATTCATTCCCTTATGAACAACTCTATGAGCTGGACCTCACAGCCAAGCCACCTTTAAGCTTGCATCTTGTGTTTGGGATCATCTTTTCTTTGACAGGGCCAGGAAGAGCA
>NW_010164341.1:0-2620 GCF_000695765.1 Mesitornis unicolor | reverse complement strand
GCTTTCCACGTCTGAATCTGCTGCGCATTGAGTTTATGGGTGTGATATTGACATGCAGGCAGAATCATTACCCAGGGCTAGGGAGTTCCTCTTCCTTTCCAGTGGCCGGTTTTGTGAATGGTGCTCCCAGCCCCGTCCCCTGGGAATGACGCGTGAATCAGGATGTGTGCTGGAAGCTCAGCTCCCGCATCTCCCACAGCATGGGGCTGACCTCGCATCGAGTGGCATGGATAACAAAGCTCCCATTGATCTCCAGGCCACAGGATCAGCTTCATGCAGGCCTAAATTGCTCATCTGTTTTTAATGCCTAGAGCACTTTGTTTGCTTTATGGACAGCGCGGTTGCAAAACCACGTTGTCTAAGATTAAACTTCTTTCATCTGGACAATGGCAGCAACAACAACAACATCAACAACAAAGAAAAAATTGCTTTTGAAAATAATGAAAAAAATCAAGTAACTTCTTTTTTTTTTTGGTATGAAAGAAAGTAATTACATCCAGGGATCCAGGCTGACCACAAATGCCAAGTTTGTGCTTGATGCAGTTTTAACTGTTTGAAATATTATTTCTAAATAAACAGAGCTTAAAATGGAAATTCTGATGAAGCTTTGACTATATTGCTATTACTATCATATTAAATCATTGTTATTGTCCTAGTGGTGTCAGTGCATAGCTACAATTGCTTGTGGAATGATGAAAGCTGAAATCCAAAAACTCAGCTTTTCATATAAACTTCAGCGTATTCAGCTAGAGGAGAATTGCACTAACCCAAATTTTTTGCATGAAGTCATACTGGATTTGTTATAATAAACAAGTTATTAAATGTAGCTTCTCTCCTAAATCATTTACATGCTGTACAGCTATTCAAGGAACTCCGGTTTATTTTCCATACCCACACTTTATCTAGGATGTGCATCGCAACCATAATAGTTGGTGCAGTGATTTAAAAGAGTGTTGTCCACACTGACCTTTATTTCATATTTGCTATAATTTTTTACTTGAATCTTTCAACTGGGATCTTTTTGCATGTCAGCTATTACAAAAAGTCTTCAGCAAGACATATGTGCTTAGATTTGGTTTAGATCATTTATTTGGTTATTAGCACATTTGGAAACGATATAATTAACTCAGTCAAAGTGGGATTATAGTAATAAAACTGGGCCATGCAGAGTTGGACTCTCGTAAAAGATCTGAAAAGATCTTTTCCTTCTCATATGGGCTCACAGAATTTTATTAACAAAATTAAGTTCACACTCTTCTCATGTACTGTCTCTGTACAGCATTTATCATAAATATTTATGATGGTGTCCTCCAGCTCTGCATATATTACTCATGAACGTGGTAAGTAGGAATATCCTCTAATTTCTGCTGAGAGTTCACTTGACTGGGCCTAGTCATTGAGAAATGCCACACTCAAAGGGAAAGAAAAGCCAAGTTTCTACTCCAAAGAGCTTCCAGTGATGTCTACTGGCAGCTTAGAGACTCACTGTGCTGTGTGAGGGAGCTAGAATCCACATCTGGCACACAAACCCACCGCTCCTTCAGAGACAGTGGTGCTGCACCACCTTCAGCATCATCTGCTGCCACCTTAACTGTGAAATAAACATTTTTTTGCACACACATGCTAAAAGTTTTTATGTTATGTGCCCAAAGATATGCACAGGCTACAGATTTTTAAATGATCTGTAGGTTTAGGCACTTCTTTACCATTAACAGGCAAATCACAGTCTCTACCTAGCTCCTTACTGGCACCTTCCAAAATTCATCAGGGCTGGATGGTGCTTACTGGCATGGTAGTTCTGTAAAAAGCCAGAAGAGAAGAAAAAAACAGCCTCAGAATAAATACATGCTGTAATCCATCTTGCCGTGAGTGTCTAGATGCAGCAAGCACGTGTAAGCTAGCCACCCTGCTCTGCGCAGCTGCGAGCTAAGGTGCTGTTTGTGCAAACTCATCATTTTAAGTGGGATGATGACATGTGGTTATTTATGGAAACCTGTGTCTGAGCAATATGTGTATATACACAGTGCAGCACACATGTATCAGTGTCAGAGTGCAAAATCATACAGCAGGCTTCATGCAAAGCCAGTCTTTTTGTCTTAGAGGAACCGAAGTTTGAAAGATACTTGGCAGTAGCTTGAAAGCTCACTTTCTCATCTAATCACTGGTGAAAATGACTGTGGTGTCCAGGTGTTACAGCTGAACAGTTTGTCTTGCTCTGTGCATTGCTACTTCCTTCCTGAGATAGCAACGAAACCATATCAACCCACTGCGATGACCACTAGGAGAATTTTTTCTTCCCCTTCTCTGTCAGCCAGTTATTATGTCTTGCAAGTTTTTCCTCCCTGTATTTACTATGTTACATCTCTCCTCTCATCTAAAATAAATGGTCTATGAGAGAGTTGGAGAAGGGTTCTGGTGCCTTGATGCCTCAACTGAGTATGACTTACAAGCCAAGACAGAGCACAGATGGACATGCTCCTTGAGCATCCTAATCTCTGGAGATGAGCTGATAGACAGTTTGGAAAAGAGAAGGAAGAAAAGCTGGAGAAACTAAAACTAGCCCTAGCCCTTCATAATCCAGTACTTCTAGGATGAGGTTTAATATGGCCAAATGCAGGGT
>NW_010164340.1:0-1765 GCF_000695765.1 Mesitornis unicolor | reverse complement strand
ACAAAAGCACACCAATATGATGCTCTGGTAGCCATTTTATTACACACAAAGCAAGGGTTTTATACGTTTCCAGCACTCTATGTTTACATCTATCTGACTCCTGATAGGCTGCGCGCGTTACCCACCCCGGCTAAGCTAATATATGATTGGTTAAAAGTTCTCCATCTCCAGTCTGTTTTTCTATGTTCAGTGTCTTCGTTATCTTCTTCACTCCTCTGCCAAGTTTCTATTCTCAGGCGCTCAAGGTCGTTCCCATCTCACGGTTGCATCCCTCCTGTCACACTTTCTCACACAGATCTGCAGTTACAGTGTTTCTATGGCCCAGGCCTCTACATTTCCCACCTTTTCTTTAAAAACAAGTGTAACTGTTCTAATGATGGCAATGCTTGCCAAAAGATCCACTTCTTGCACCAGTTCTGGATCGATTCTATTCAAAGATTGAACCACCGCTCCTTGCCAGCATGCTCCTCTCAAAGATGGCCATGTAAATTCTGCTTTCGTGGTTTGTCGTGAGCAATAACATCCGCAATTCCCCACATTCTGCGTACTTACACAACTAGCATTATAACGAGCTATATCTATCCATTGACTAAAATCTGTCTCATTTTCTACCAACGGCATCCCAATAAGGCAAGTGCGAAAAGGATCTCCCGGCAAGACCATGCTGATATAAAAATCCTTCTGACCTGTAACATTAGCCTATGTCAACCAGACGTTAGTTTGCCTTGGCAATTCTAATGCTTCATAGTTTTTGGCCCAAAGGCACGCGATTGTGATGGCAAATGTGACCAGCACCTTCGTCGCCATTGTGCCTTTTGATGTTCCCATTCCTGATCTCTTACTTGCCAGCTTCTGGGTACCGCTACTTCGTGTCCACACTGTCTTCCTGTTATCTTATTACTTCTAATAATATCTTGTTTAGCTACAAGCTTTACTATGTTAAGAAGCAAAAATGCAGTTACTCCAACTTCTATGTTTTCAATTAAACTAATAGCACTTGACAAGTCAAAATGCCTCTGCAATGCAAAAGCTTCCGTATGGGGAAGCACACCTTCCACAAACTCCAATGGTCTCCCAATAAAAGACCCCAACCAGTCCTCGTACGAATACTCAAGGACTTTACGTTTACAGATGATGCACAGCCAGTGATATTCTATTTCCCAATTTCTAGTTCCTTTCCACAACTTTTACTGACAGAGTGCACACTGCACTCTAATCCAAGGTCGACACCTTAAACCATGTACCAGGCAAGATTGTGTTAGCTCCCTTTTTTGTTCCTCAGATGTCACCTGGTTCAGTAATGCCTGTTGTCTCTGTGGATTACTGATGCTGTGCAACAAATCTGTTCTTGATAGCTGGTCAGCACTCGGATGTGCTCTCCGTAACCAAGGTTGTAGAATTTTCCATGCTCTCTCCTCCTTCTTCTGTTGCGCCTCTGGATCCAGAACAAAAAGAGGTTTACTCCTTTGTTGCAACACATGCCAGAGGTGTGTGACAGCAGCAAACGTAACAGCCTGTAGTTCTAAAATCTGCACAGAGCCTTCTCCAAGTCTATATAATCATATCCATTTTCATTCATGAAGCCTCCAACAATTCCCCCTTTTTGTATTTGTGCTACAAAAATCACCTGCGATGCTCGCTGCAGGGCCCTTTGCAGCAGAGACATGACACGGCAACATCAGTAACACAACTACAACAATGAATAAAATCAATAATACTGTTTTCAATAAAGATATCCATCCTGATAATCCCCAACCTTTAAACA
>NW_010164339.1:76622-78597 GCF_000695765.1 Mesitornis unicolor | reverse complement strand
AAACTTGTTTTTAAATGTATATATATATATATATTTAAATTTATGGATTTTCAGTCCTGGAAACAGAAGTTTTCATAGTTAAATGAACGTTATTGCAGGATTCTCTTCCATTACCCTTCCCGTGGGACTCAATTCGAGTCCTTCAAGATTGACGCTCTGCAGTGGACGGCTTTTCCTTCAGCCTTTGTTAGTGCGCTGAATCCCGAATTCCAGCACGGAAGAATTCTTAGTGGTAATGGTGTTGTGATTTCTCTATCTGACCATAAAGATACTATTTATACTTGTGTTCAGGCAGATTATTGATGTTAGTGATAATGAAGACAAAATATTTAGGTCAGTATTAATGTCTGAAACATCTGAGCTTGCAATTTTTCAGTTGAAAGGCGGCTTTTACAGTAGGTCGGGATCAATGTTCACTGCATTTCAAGTTCCAGTTTTCAGTTGAAAGGGCGATTTTTACAAGTCCTGTGAGCTCACTAAATTCCATTGTTGAAGTCTGTCAGTTTTAAAATGAGTAGTTTTTCACATCAAGCACATTTTGTAAGAGCAAAAGTAATCGCAGTTATGAAAAGAACAGTTAGAGACTCCTTTTTAATGTAATGGTACCAGAACCGTCTAGTGCATATTTATCTTACCAGGAAGGCGTCAAGCTTTGTTTTGTTACTGTAATGGGTGATGAAGCAATAACTGATACAACGACCATAGGCATAGAGTGTAAGCATCTGTTGGCATATGTGTACTGTGAGGAGTAAATCTTCCTAGGGGTGTTTTGAGGAGCTTTAATTCCTTCTTCCTTCTGTCTCCCTTCCATTTAACGTCTTGATCCTGTCCTGATAATACTGTAACTGTTGGAAAGAGGTTTTCTTGTTCATTTGAAATTACTGATGTGGTGGGGGAGATATTTCACAAAGAGCAGAGAGCTGGTAGATTCAGTTTCTTCTCATTACCGATATATAGCAGGTAAAAATGTGGGGGAAGTTTTTCCCTCCCGCGATGTTGTGATGAACGGGATGGCACCGAGCGGAATTCGCTGACCTCGTGCTGCAAGCGCTCGCCAGAGTTCTCACGGATGGATGAACTCTTATTTCCTCGAACTGATGATGTCAGTTGGGAATTTTCACCTTTCTTTTGTTCCAAGTTGAAGATAAATACAGCAATGAATTGTTGGTGTTTGGTGGGGTTTTTTGTGTGTTTATTCCGTCTCCTTTTGTGAGGTGAGTTTGAGAGGCCAGTTTGTTCCGCTGGAGTTGGAGGGGAAGGAGGAGCACACCCGTACAGTGCTCACGGTCTTGTCTGCCGATGGCTGTTACAATTAGTAACTTAAATGTTAAATCACAGGGAATTGAGAAAATATTTATATTCTTAATGCATATAATTATGCCTAAAATCTTTAGTGGACCATTTGCTGTGCTTAATGTGGTATTTAGAGGAAATTAAAGATCATTCTGGAGAACATTTTGAATGTAACAGGAAAACACTCATGGCAGATGTTTGTGAATTAATCGGTAGCAAAGCCTGACTTAAAAGTACATGAAATGTAAATACACATTTGGATTTCTTCTGGTATTATCAGTACACAAAGAGAAGTCAATACGTAAATACTTTATGCCAAGGCTGATCTTTCCTGTGTAGATTTGAACAGTGGCTTAAAGTAGTTACTTTTGTAAATGTCTGTCTGGTTAATCACAGAATCGCTCGGTTGGAAAAGACCTCTGAGATCATCATGTCCAACCCTTAAGTCGAGATCCAAGTCATGGTATAATTTTTAAATAGTGTGGCATACGCCAAAGTAACTCCATATATTAACAGTTGTTTTTTAGTTTGCTTAATTCACCTCTAGAACAACTACATTTACACGTGGATTTATTTGGAAATAGGTGCGTGTAGACTAATGCAGTAAGAAAAGTTCAGTGGAACTGTATGGAAGAGATTTAATTTCACTTTTCAGTGCAGTTTCCCTGTTCTGAATTCCTGA
>NW_010164339.1:60549-76591 GCF_000695765.1 Mesitornis unicolor | reverse complement strand
GCTCGAAATAATCACTTGGACACAAGTGAGTGTCTAAATTTGTGTATAATGCCTGAGAACCCACAAGGATGACCCACAGGGGAGAATTCACACTGACGTGAATGACATTGCCTGCAATGCTTGTAGGATGTTTTGGGCGAAAGTACTTGCTGTGGTTCCTAAACATTACTGGCATCTAGCTCCGATTACAGCTTATGTCATGGACAGCTTGTACTGGCTCTGTTAGAAGGTATTGAATAAAAGGAAGGGTAATACACTTGTCCTAAATCCATTACTTCTCCCTTTGTATTTTTATTAAGGTCGGTGAGCAAGGGAATTGGAAGAGGTTAGACATGGTTTTGTACCACAGAGGAGCTCACTGTCACTCCAGTTGATGCAGTGCCTGACTTCTCTTTCTTGCACCCAGCTGCTACAGCTTATTTAAGCACTTAACACAATTCAAAACCACGATCTGGCCTTTTCTCTAAACTGTGAAACTTGTCTTAATTGTCCTTTAAAAATACCGTTGTTTCTAAACGTTGGTTTTACAATAAATTCTTACTTTGTCACTTCAGCCTCACTCTTAAATCACCAGAAAACCTCCAGGAAAAGTAGAGAGCTGATCCTGTGCCACATAGAACTGGAAAAGATTTCCAAGGAAAGCCATGAATGGAAGGACTGTGGGCACGCAGCCACCATGCCCCTTGTGGTACCGAGGAAATTGGTGTGTGCACAGTAAACTGGTTTTGGAGCAGCACAGTTTAGTTAGGAGTCCTCTTTGCCTCAGATAGCACAGTGCTGTATTTGTATCTGAAAAACTATCAACTACTTTGAAGGCCAGATGGAATAGTAATTATTATCTAGTTTGAGCTCTTGCATTATCCCAATTTAATTCTCACAATTGTGGTTAAGACAGAATGTATCTCTTAGGGGGAAAAATTAACCTTTATTTGAATGTTTTCTAGCTAGAAATAAATTACTGCAACTTCCATAAGCTGTGCAAGTGATTAGTTGTCTTTACTGGTTAGAAATCACACACAGCTTTAGTCTGTATTTGTACGGCTTCGACTTTCAGCCGTTTGATTTGTGTGTCAGTGTGAAAAAGCCTTTAGTGTGTTTTTTATTAATTATCTATATATATATGAAATGCAATAAGAATAAAAGCATAAGATTTAAGCACACTAAGTCTCTGTGTATAAGCACTTTTCCAAAACCCCGTATTATTTTGCTCCATTTTTCAGTATTTCAACAGAGATAAGTGTAGAATTATTCACATTGGACATTAATGCAGTCTCTGAGTATGTAAATAGCCTGGTCTTTTAGTTATAGCACAGTTCATTTGTGTGCAGTCCTCAAGTCTTCTCAGTTGCTCTTGCACGGGGGAAGTCCTCTACCTGGTGAATGCTGTATCCACCCTCCCTTGGCCCTCGCCCACCAAGGGAGCGAGCTTGAATTATTGAATAACGTTGTTTGCCTTCACTAAATCTGTCCGGCGGATCTGGTCCCTCCAAACATGACTCATGTTGTTAGTAATGTACTATTCTCAGAATCCGTGTCATTAATGTGGTCTTTTTTAGGCTGTTGCTGAAAGATGATAACTAGCGAAATGCAAACAGTTTGTTTGGAGTGCCACCAGAAACACGCGTTGGATTTGCTATCTACAGTTACATTCTGAGCCCTGCTGGTTAGGTGGTGCTGACTCCACGTGGATGCAGTGGTTGTTCAGTTAAATACCTTACGTCACCGAGCCAGATTCCTTAGGGAAGCCTGAATATATTAATTATATATTATGACCTTCGTTATTTATATGCTATGCTGTTGGACTCCTGTATGAAGTGAGACGAGCTAATGAAGGGCTACAGGCAACATTTTAGGTACTCCTTGTAGCTTTTCTGAGCAGCAGAGCAATGAAAGTGTTCGAATTTTGGACAATTAAAATATTTTAATAAAACGTTTAACTGCTTTTGAAGTGTTTATAGGGAGCCGATCGGTTATTAGATCTTGGGAGTTCTGAAGGGAACACATGAGGTGCTGAGCAACGCTCTGTACTTCCCAGAAACGTCTCCCTTGGTAGGGGAAAAAAGCCTGCAGTACTCGCCGTTACTCTCTGTAGTAACGGAGACTTTTGAACTGCCTGCAGAATCACGTAGGATTCACTTGCACTTTGAAGTGTGAAGTGATAATCCTCACAACTGCTTGCTTCTTTATCAAATTTGCGGAAGTTAATTACATGCCCTGCTAATTTACAACAAAAACCTCACAATTCTCTGATGCCAAGTAGGCAAGTGAGTTTTCCAAGCTTCAGCTCAGTCCCTCGTGCTGTAAGAAGGAATTGGCATTGGCACGCGTTATTACTGTCATCCATCCAGAGAGTTTATTAACGTATGCACATTTTTCTACACAGTAGTGTCTTGAGAAATCTCCTAAATGCAATTTAAATGTATTTCTTTATAGTATTTTATACTGTTGAGACTTAAAGTCCTGCTTAGCGTTTGCGGGTTGACTGCTTGCTGCCTTTGGAAAATGAGAGCGGGACATGAATTAGAATTCCTGTATTGCATGTGTCTAAATATACGAAGTATTCACATGTGCTAAGTATGTTGCCAAGGATATAGTCAGAAATTAACTGACGTTTATAAAGTGGTATTGGATATTCATGAAGTTTGCTGTATTTCATGTGCCTTGACAACTGTAAGTGATTTGGATTTTGGAGGGGGTTTTGGTGGCTTTTCAAATGGCGCTTGGTTTAATGTTGCTAGCTGAAAACCAGGAGAATACCCCTCTCATCAGACAAGGAGAAGTGGATCGTTCTGCTGGTGACAGATTGACCTCGAAGTGTGCGACTGGGGAGGCCAGATCTAATGAAACAAAGTGGATCATTGCTCTGTACTCTGTTACTGAGCATCTTGGGCTTAACTGGAGGAATGATTAAACGCGTTTAAATGACTCTTACAATGATAGTGAAGATAAAAGGTCAGTTCATGCTCTTTCACCAGGCCTAAACAGAAGCAGTTAATAAAACTAAAAATGGTGCTACATGAGATACAACCTGAACGTGTGCTTTTTGGTTTTTGTGTGTTTGTTCAGAGTATTGGGGCAGCTAAGTGTAAAAGAAATATGTGGAAATAGTCGCCTTTCTTCATACTGTTGTTAGTACTTAACAGTTTCTTGTAATGGGATCTTATCAAATCTCATTTAAGTGGGACACCACCACTGATGCAGAGGATTCCAATTTCATCTGTCACTCTCTTTCGTTTCTGGACTGCCTGCCTGACGTTCTGTGCGGTGCGACAGATAATCCACCAGGAAAACATTGAAGAACTATTTCCAGATTCCTTCTTTGTGTCTTCCTGCCTCACCAGCTTCAAACATAAACGCTATATTTGCTTATAAGTTTCCATCTTTTGTCTAAAGAAAGTTTTCCGCTACTTTGCTACCTTCTCCGTAAAACCAAAGTGAAATTGTGAGCACGCAGCTGTGGGTTCTCCCAAGTATGTTCGTTTGCTGGTGAGCCTTCCCTGCGAAAGTTAGCCGTGGAGTTACTCTTTGGGAACAACAGTTGCAAACAACATCAAGTCAGGTACCGAAATGAGAACTCTGAAAAATGAGGTCTGTGCCAAAATGGGTTTAGATGTGTCACTGCAGGTAGCAGGGGAATGTGGAAGAGATTGGCAACTGCGTGCTTAGATAGGCTTTAGAAAGAGCAAACTTTATTTGCTGCATTGCTGCTTGAAACTTTGTGGAGGGTTCTGTGTTTTGTAGCTACCCTTAGAGTGTGATTAAAAACATTTCATTGCTGCTTGAGCCCAGAAGATCGGCTTTGATAACTCGTGCTATGATGTTTTCTCTGTCAGTTTTTTATCTACTCCAGTTTATATGCAGTGATGCATTGCTGCTGGGGGAGAACTGTAATGCTGAAAGCCACGTGGTAGGTGCCTACAGAATTATTTTAAAACCCAAAACAGTGTGTAATTGGAATTCCTTCACTGCTGAACATGAATCTCGGGCTGTGTTGATTTTTATATATCTATTTAAACAAAAGCTGAGGATAAAGATCTTAAATGAGAAGTAGCTATGAGTAGAATTGCTTGCCTTATCTTGTTTATACTGATTAATTAAAAAATAAAAACCACATAGGGTTAAAGATAAGATGGTACCACTATTTTCTTCTCTATGTGTAATCTTGTTGCATGTCTCTACATAAGCTGTTCTGGCCACTCATCATAGTAACCAGCTGGGCCATTTCACCTGCTGGAGCCATTAAAGAGGACTCTCTCCCCCTAGATTAATCCCCTCCGACATTAGTTTTTTGCTCTGACAACTGGAGCAGGCATTCAGAATTTGCAGGTGGCCAGTGTGACGCACATAATTGCCTACAATTTTAGGCAATGAATAAAAATGGTCTACATTACTTGTCAAAGGTTGTATATGCAGTGCCAAGTGAGATCTATGGGAAGCCTTTTAGGGTTTAAAGAACAGTTAATAGCAAAGCTGCACAGTGCTTTTTTAATCATAATGCATTTGTAATATAGCACTTTGATCTTCTCCTTGTAGGAAATGGTGTTATATTAGCCACTTTTAAACATTTATGAGTGAAATTCAGTTATAGGAGAGTAAAAGTGATTATTCTTAGGCAGAACATGTTAGATTTCATTAAAAGTTTTAGCTTGCCCCTTCCTTGTTAAACTCTGTGGGGAGTCCTGTTCCTGGAGGGTTTCAAATCAGGATCTGAAGATTTAGAAGAGCTTTTTCTTTGTTTTTCACTAAAGCAACTGCAAGACTAGAAAAGGCTGTAGTAAATACTGATGTTATTTGTGGTTGTTTATAAATGTACTTGAACCGCAGAGCGTTAAGCGCAAAAAACGTTGTGTGCTCGACGGTTTAGGGAACGTTTCCTTGTCTTTTAAAGATCCGCATTCTTAGCGGCGTCAATTATAACCTGAAAAATGCATTATTTAAAGCATGATCATAAATTATCTACAACAAAAAATAGGCGACTCTAAAACGTACTACTCCTATAAGAGCCGAGTTTGACCTTTCAGACCTAAGAGCCTTTTATTAACACCTGCCTGTAAGGAGAACCGTGCCACACGCAGCTTTCGGATTCACGACCACAAAACTGATGAGGAAAGGCTTGAAGGGTTCAGTTTGTGTCACTTGCTGTTTGCCGTTTCCATTTCACAGATGATTAATCTTTCTGTGAAGAAAGGCCAGAGAAACAAAGCACATTGGGCTCTTCCTGCAGTTACTCCTTCTGAATGCACACTAGCTTGCTAACTAAAAGGCCTTTAGATTTCCTGCCGAGAGAGATGTTCTGAAAGTGAATGCAGCTGGTTGGAGGTCACCAGTGCAAGGCTCTTGCCATTGTGTAATGGAGGCTTTGGCAGGTTTCATTTTGGGGGGGAGGGAGAAGGTGTTGGCGAAAAATTAATGCGGAATAAAAAGGGCTTTGGCCATTTGAATTAATTTCTAGAAGGGTGGATCGCCAATAATAGGCTCAATTTCTTTTGCTCACAATTTAAAAAAAAAAAAAAAGAAAAGATATTTGCTCTGGTTTTTCCCACCCTTTCCCTTTTCTTAATGGTGTGTTTATTTTGTACGTGGTCTCTCCTGCTGGATGCCGAAATGTCGCGTCTCACTGAATTTAAAAAGCAATCTACAATGTGCTGATTTTTACGTACATTTTATGAGCTTTGCTGATTTTCCTGGTGGCAAGAGATGATACTTGAGTACTGTGCATTTAAGTTCCTAATGATGGGATTTGTATCACTTTAATAATTGATACTGCTCTTTAATGACTTTCAAAGCAGCAATTCCTGTTTTTCTGGGAGAGTAACAATTTGTTTTTAAAAGGCACGATCTAATTTTTGATTTGTGTGTACATTTTGAAGCTTAATATATACACCCCTCGTTTATGGAAGAGAATGGTCCGATATCCAGCTGAGTTTTTGACTTTGTTTTTTTCTTGATCTTGTGTAGGACGTAATGTGCAAAATCAAGACTTGGGTAATAGATGAAAAGAAAGCTGTCCGCTTCTATCATGATTGGAATGACAAAGAGGTAGGCTATAAATACTATCCCATGAACTGACTTCTAATTTTCCTACCTGTTACTGTCTTTCTTTAATGGCTTTTTTTTTCGATTTCATAGTCATAGTATATCGAATGTTAATTTGATCAGCCAATTACACGTTTATGAGTGATCTATATATTACCCTTTAATTCTGTTGCCTTCTTAGATGTGCCACGAGGAAAATTGCCATAAAATTAACTCAAGTTGGCGTGCCTTGTTTTGAAAATTCTCCTCCTGTATTTTCCCTTCTAGATCGATGTTTTGAACAAACATCTGTTTTTTACTTCAAAACCGATGATCTACTTGGTTAACCTCTCTGAAAAAGACTACATTAGAAAGAAAAACAAGTGGTGAGTGTGTTCAGGTTAAATACCTGAATTTATGTTTCTGTTTCACGTTTTTCAATAGTGAGTAATTCCTTGTGTGTTAACATCACCGAGGATATTAATTAAAATAGGAATAAAAACTAATGTTGTACTTTTGTTACTTCTTACGCTCCCATTGGCGTGCTGCTTGAACACAATGCATATGGCGAAACCCTGAATGAAGGTGCAGAATAGAGAGGAAAATGCTTTCCTTCCTTACATTTTTATGTGAATCCATTAACTGTGAAGAAAATGGATTTGATTTAGAAGTACTGATTTAAATAAACGTACGGTTTTATCATGTTATATAAAGCTGATTGCCTGAACAACACCTTTTTCATTCCAAAGGAGTGAATTGAATGCCAGAGGACGAAAGCTGTGTGAGTTGCACAGAAATCTTTTCAAACTGTGGCAAAATAGCACATTCTAACAGCACTCTTCTGTTTGCAGTTGGGGGCCTGGCTTCCTTGCCACTGCTTGCTTACAGTTTACAGGCCCGTTTTGATGGGCTTTACAGCCATGAATAGTGCAGATTTTAGTCAAGTATTCCTGACATCAATATTATGACTTAAGTGCAGGATGGCTACAAAATCAATCTATCAGACATTCAACGAGCTGGATGAAGATCCAGTCCTAACATGGTAGACATGTGGTGGGAGTCCTCTGTTGAGGAGTACAGCATTTAGCATGTCACTGGCAGCTCTGGATGGGATAAATACTTGGTTTGAGGAGGGGAGAGCAGATTAAGCAGTATACGATGACGAAAAATCTGTAGCAGTATATTCAGTCTAAAAAAACCAACCAAACAACAAATGTTTTCTTAGTATTCAGATCTGTAAACACTCTACTTGTGAGATACTTTGAAGAGGTATAAACGTATGTTTGTGAACAGATATATGCGCGTAACTCATCCAAACAAATCAAAAGTATCTAAAGCGGAATATCTGAATTCTCCTAAGTACACCCTCTGTTTCTCCCTGTACTTCATTAAGTACTTAGATGCACATGGTTTCAATTTTCCATTAAAAATTCTCATTTCCATATGATATCAAAGAGTGAGAAGGCTTTAAACTGAAAAATAAACATTCATAGACTGGAAGCCAAAACAATAATTAATGTCAGATGGTTAACTCCAATAAATCATTAGAATAAATTCTGTGAAATTACTGCAACTAGAACTGTCCTTTTGATACTCCAAGACATTCTGTGTTAGTATTAAAGAACAAAATTTAACCTATTCATTAGCAAAACTGCTCAGCCCAAAACACGGACTTTAGAATAACTCGATAACCAATGTAGTAATGTAAGCTTTTATTATTTGGCCAAATTCTATAATTTTAAATTAGCTTGTTCCTTCTTTGGTTTTTTCCGGGGGAGGATGGATGATGATGATGATCTAAACTCCCAAGGGAGTCTTTAAAGTCAAGATAGCAGTATTTGCTCTGTTATTGTTAGGTGATATTTTTTCCTAAGTACTAACGTGGAGGTTTCCTAAGGTTTGCTGTAACAGTACAGGCGTGGAAGTTTACGTGAGAATGGATGAGTCCGTTTCCAAAAAAGGATCCTCGCACCTGTATTTGGATGATTACAGGTAGAGCTCACTGGCTCTAATTGTACAGTAAATACAATTTCCCAGACCCTAATGGTAGACAGACTGCTTAGGAGACGCCAGTCTGCGATTTAGCTGCCGCCAGTCACCCTGTGTTTTTTGTGAGACTAGTAGTGATGATGGCGTAGTTAAATCCAACTGAAAGCAAATCTTGGTATAAATGACAATGTTTAATTTGTAAGAAATCAGATGTTTGAGTTGAGGAGTCATATAATGGAATGGTTTAACTGTTTCTATTGCAATTAATGATTTAGTTTTTAAAAAGTATGCCCAGATCTCGTGGAAGTGAGTGTAATTGTAGCTGAAAGATCAAAGCCTGGGTAGCTGAGTGATGTTCCAGAGGAGAATTTACCACATAGCCATTTTCAGTACAGTTTCTGCCTCCTGCTGTTCCTATTTTCCCTCAAGCTAGCCATTGACTACCCCCTGTGCATCCCTGCTCGTAAAAAATGATTGAGGAAGTATTTGTCATGTATTTATGAGTGGGAAACATTGTGTGATAGGGAAAGGCATCTACTAGACCCAGAAAGATTGCCATTTTCTTTCATTCAGCCACTCTGCCACAGCTTTAAATCCTCTGTTTATGCAACATAGCTTTTACATTTAAGAGCAGAATAAATGTTTTCTATGAAGGATGCTAACGGTAGGCTTTTGTCATTTGTGTGGTGCAAGCAGATGTTAATGATTAGAATATATTTTACTGTTAGATGCCACTTAATTTGTGATTTTCGTTATTATTTTGAGAGGTAGAGGTTCATATTTGAAATGCAAGCCACATTTAGACCAGTCATTCAACTTGAAAAAGTTTATTTCTGGGCTTAATTCATAATGTTACTATAACAGAAGTAAGGTTAACGCAGGAAACGCTCAGCAGTAAGATGTTTTCATAAGACTTCTCCAACTGTAAAAGTGTTTAAAACAGCGAAGGAGGGAAGAGGCTTTTTGATCGTTGGTAGAGAGGAGCACTAAAATTGTCTTTGTTTTACTGGGTCACTCTTTCAGAATTAGCGAACATTTTAATTGTTAGTTAAAACACACTTGCTGTTGAAGTGCTAACATGTTATTTCCAATCCAAGAAAAGAAGAAAACACTGTGAAAGATAGGACTATTGTGTGTTTGAGTAGGTGTACTGACCTTTTGAAAGATGTAAAAACTGGAATGGCTCCAAGCAGCTACTTGCTGGTTTTAACAATGCGGAATTAGTCATTCAGTTGATTTATGATTAAGACCTAGCCCCTGAAGAGAAGCTGACATGGCAGCTGTGTTAGCCGCACTTGTGTTATGATCAGATGACAGTAATCACGGTGTTGTATGGGGCAATCCACTGAAACCGTTCTTACGACGTATTGCCGTGCTTTAAATTAATGCTTAAGCCCTTCCTTTAATAATTCCTAATGGTTTGTATATGGATCTAGTACCTTAATGTGGTATACATGTATCTGAATTTTACCAGGAAAGTATTCTAAGTAAGCCTATTAATTTTCAGTTAAAACTGCTTTCTGAATCGCAGGACGTCACATAAATCCAGGAGGTGAGATTTATCAGCCCTTCACCTAATTAAAGGTTTACATTTTTAGTCATGCTAAAGAGGGTGTTTCAGACTATGGAATCCAGTGATGAAACATATTGAGCTAATTCATGATCGAACCTAGTGAACCAGGCCTCGCATGCCGTTCGGTTCTGTATTTTGGGCTGACGCTTGGCAGTGAGCACCAGGAGTACTGGATGTGTCCAAGTGCATAGGCTTTTTTGACTCAACTTCTCGGGTCTAAACAAGCGATTTTTTTCATTCTGTGCAAGACTGCAATTTAAAGAGCTGATTATGCTGCTAAAGATTTTCTGTATCTATAGCATCATAACTAAGCTGTCTGAGATTTTTGAGCATTGTGTTCTCTGATATAATCCAGACTCATTGAGTATCCAAATACACGTTAACAATATTTGCAAGGGATTGTTTCTCAATATGTTATGGTAGACGTTCTGTTAACAAAAGTAAGTTGGATGTTGATGGGATAGGGTACCTCTCTTGAAGTATCTCACTCCTGTATATGTAGAAAGGTGGCGTACATGTCACAGGAACCTCTTCCCTGTTAATTTTTATAGCATTTTTTGGGTTCTTAAGACATAATTCGGTCACTTGAAAGGTGTATCTTCTCTGGTACCATGTTTCTGACAGGCCACTAACAGATGTCCAGGGAAGTTTCGTAGGAACAGATTAAGCAAACCAAGTGTATGCATCCAGCTTCTTGCAGTCTGTCATTGTAGAACTGACTAAGCCAGATAGGACATGTTTGTGGTTAATAACTTTTGACTGATTTTTATTCTATTAATTTAGCCATTGACCTTTTGAACCCAAGTATACTTCTGGCATCCCAATATCCTGGAGCAGGGACTTCCACAGTTTAACTATGTGCTATATGGAGAAGTACTTCCTTATGCTTGTTTTGGATCTGCCACATCATAATTTCATTTGATGCTCCTTAGATCTTGTAGTATGAGAGTGAATAATCCTTTCTATTAATCTCTTCCATATTGCTTTAGATATTCCAAATATTAAAAAAGGGGGGGTTGTGGGGACGTCTGACTCGAAGAAAGAAGTAGCAAGGGTAAAGTACAAAGAAGACTCAGTAGGCTTGAGTATGAATTAATCTGCTTCACTCAGTCTTTCCCTTTTAAACTACTTAGGAATGAAAGTTATTTTCTGGGCTGTAAATGGAGACGTGGTGTTCTCGGTTGTATTCCTGTGGGTACGTTCCCAGTGGTGGAATAGATCTAATAGTTGTATGTTCAGTGTCTTAGTAAAAGAGCAAGGCAATGCCGTGTGCTGGTGGAGTACAGTCAGAGCGAGAGGATGGTGACAGGAGAAGAAATGCTATCCAGAAGGTTTTCATGGCTTCAGTCCGCCTGTTAAAAGTGTGAAAAGAAAACTTCAAAGAAACTCAAGAACAGAAAAACCCTGCATTCCCAAACCTTCCATTCTGCCCTTAAGAAACGTCTGATTTTAGAGAAGTCCTGGAGAGAAGCTTTTTTGGATACAGACTCTTCTTAAATTTGTTAGCAATAAATATTTAATCTTTATGTAAAAAAAAAAAAAGTTAAAGTGTTTCCATAGCATTTCACCTGCATTTTGGTTTGAGACCTTTCCAAGAGACATTTTAAGAATGAAAAGAAACAAAAAGTAATGGAAGTGGTAATATTAACATGACATACCTTGAGGCAAAATGTGGTTTAACAGGCACTACAAGGATATTAATATTTAAGAATCTTAGTAACTAATTTCACAGCAAATAAAGTTAAGCGAAAGTGAAGCCACATCTCTTTTATAACTGGAAATACGGTGATTGAGTGGAGGTGTGGAACATCTCCCTCTCAGTCCCACAGAAGCACAATCTCCTTTCACTGTCCACATTTCAGCCCTTTTCAGATGCTGTCTGAAACAGAGGAACTTTGCAAATTTTGCTCAAAGCAAACAAAAGAATTCCCATTTGGATCAAATGCCTAAAAATTGTTCCTCTTTTAAAGGAGGGATACTGCTGTCAGTGGACCTGTGCAGTGCAGAGACAAACAGAATTACATCACTTTCCTGTGGGGGATACAGTCTTAAACCAGCCACGGCCTTTAGAGCAAACAGTTACTTGCAAATAGCAGCATTTTAGTCAGGTAGCGACATACCCAAGTGTGGGCAGAATGCAGTTTTCACTACATTCAGCTTCTGAATTACATTTATTTTCTAAATTACATTAAGTGTGTATTCAAATATACTGTAGGTCATACAGTCAACGATGTATAGGCAGATAAATTCTTAAAAATATTTTTGATGAACGGATTTGATGTAGAAGTCTTTAAATCGTAATTAGAAGTTGTAATGACATCATGGTATTGAGATTTTTTTTCATGACATATCTGCTTAGTGATTTTGAGGCAGTCTTCTATGCTGACAGATTTGGAAAATTTAGAATTTTTAAAATATGTTGTACTTCTTGTCCCTATCTTACAACTGAAATGTTGTTGTTTTTAAAAAAAATCTGTGTTATTTGTGCATAGAAGGAGTTTTGCACACACAAGCTGTAGAGTCAGATACTCAAAATTAGCACAATCCAGAATCTAGGATATCTTCCTGTTGCGACTTTAGTGCCGACTGAGAGAGAGTATCCTGCAGCTCAGGTTGTTTCAACTAGGGGATGCCATGTGTTTTCCACAGAGCATCTACCTACTTCAGTAGGGGATGGCGCGTGCTGTTCGCTTCATAAACAGTTATTCTTTATTGTGTCTTAATACAAGTTAATGAATGAATACAAATCAATTTATCGTTCATCAACCTAATTGCAGTCTCTTTGCTTTCCAGCACCTTTGTCTGGCACTGCCAGTTGACTTCTTGTAGTCTTCTGTCTTACCAATTCCAGTGACTTTTCATTCCGTTGTTCCACCTATCCCAATTTATTTTCCCCACGCTTTACCAAGCCGTCATTTTCCTGGGGGTCTTTGCCGGGTTGTCTCTCCCTCTTCTCTGGTTTCATCCCATTCTTGCTGGTGTAGTTCCAGTGCAGTCCTTTGGTCTGGATGATTTCTTTCACCAGACTTCCTGCTTTGCTTTGCTCCTCTGGAGCTCCCCCTCCGTTTGAATGTGAATGCAGATTGTTTGGGTCACAGCAGGTGTTGAGGACGTGCCTCTGAGCATGGGGGCGATCTTCATCTCCGGTGCATAACCTTGTCCCAGATGCAAAAACACCTTCCAGGAAAAGTCTAGATTCACTCCAGTGCTCTGCTTGCGTGCAGGTGCTGTGGATTATAGAAACAGATTAAATCGCTGAGACTCTTCAGTATTAAATTTGAACAGTTTGGCTACTGAGGAGAGAAATTGCTGATTTGGGTGAAGTTTTGCACAAGCACGATGGTTTATCTCAGATGCCAAGTTTGTTCTGTGCCAAACATAAAGTCTTGGCTCCTAAGCATTAGGACAGTAAAGTTTTTCAAGTAAAATGTTTCTGGGATGTTTTAAAAATGGGCAATGCTATATGGTGAAGCTGTTTTCAAAAATATCAGTCCACCTGGTTACAACATGGCAGTTATAAATAGCTAAAGCATAGGTTGCAAAGTGAGGAAGTAGTCTCAGTAATTTACTTAGGGTATATTGCGTCTTAAAACGGGTAAAAAAGGTGGTGGTGGTGGTGGGGAGGGCAGCTCCCTGGTTTTTGGGAAGGCCTGTCCTGAGCAGACAAAGGTAGCTTCAAGCTGTTCTTAAAACTCCCCAAAGGCTGCAGACGGTGGAGAGGAAGATGACCAGAAGAGCGCACAACAGGTCCTGCAGGGTTGTGAGTGATAGGTGACAGCCCAGCGTGCCGCGCCGCCACCACCTGCCCAGCACAGCCGTGCCCCAGTGAGCTGCTCGTCTTCTCTGAGGGCATCCATGTGTGCCAAGCTGATTGTGCTACCAGAGTAGTGCAGAAGAGCTGTGTATTAACACTGCGTATCAGTCGAGCTGTGCTGAGTGTAAGCAGCTGTGAGTAACTTCTCAACTTCATTGCTGTGTGTGTGATCCCTGTCTTCCCAGCTGCACGTCGTACTGTGCCTCCTTTTGAACAATTCAGCTTTGCTTCCCATCTTCTCTTCCTTTTTTTCTTCTCTCCCCAGAGGCCCTCCTTGGTGTTTTATTTTGGCTGTCATCACCATAATTTCTGAGCTGTTTATGCACGTTCTGTGGGTGCAGTTGTCAAATTGAACAACCGCAGCTTTGCGTTTGGATGCCTCACCAGTTTTGTAGTTGTCTTGTGTAGTCTTATGAGTTGGTACCTGCTAACAATACTTCTTTAAATCTGCCGTGGCAGTTCAGGGATTCAAGTAATTCTTGTGATATTTTATTGAAACACTTGAATTTTCATAGGCAAAATCTAAAGCAATAGATGCTAGCTTTCAACAAGCAAAAAACCATAGCTACTTTATAAAGTTCTCCAGACCTGTGCAGGGTAAGAAGAGGCATCTTTCTCTGTATATCCTGTCTGAGCAGCTTAGAAACTTTGTTTCTTCCTGATCTTCGTTGGAATTGGGTCTTTCCAACAGATGTTTTTGTCACCCCTATACACACATGCTACTTAAGATACATAGTACTAGGCGAGAGAAGAATGTGGCACTAGATTTCAGATCAATTGAGTACACAACCTTGCTTCCTTCAGTGTACAGATAACAGGAGTAGTGAAGAGAGGAGCTCCCACAGAAGAATGTTACGTGGTGACAGTGTCAAAGACAGTGATGTCAACTTCGTTGCAAAAACATTGCAATGCAACGCGGTCCTGACTCTGGGTGCTTCATGAGGTACAGCATCCTTTGCAAACTTCAGTCTTTTTTAAACTGAAGAATGCTTAAACTGCTCAGAAACAAACCTGAGATGCAGAGATACGCCTGAGTGTAGATTTCGTTACTGCCCAGTGGATGTGGAGAAAGCAGAAACTGCGAAATAAATGCTCGTCTTTCTTCCCAGTATGATGTGTAAAGGGCTTACTTCAGTTTTCTGCTGGTTACTTTCCACTGTTGGGGAAGCTTGGTGCTTTATGCCTCAGTTTTACTTACTATTTCCCGAAAAGTGTTGGTGCTAGTGAAATCATAGACAAAATGGTTTTGGGAAATGTTCTCTGCTTTAGAATCAAGTTGTCCAATGACAATATTCATATCATTTAGTAACTGTAAATTTTGGCTGGAATGGTATCAGTAATCTGTATCCTGAATGATGTCTGCAAAGAAACTGTGTTCTGTCAGTCCTCCTTTTCCAAGGCTTTCCAGATGTCCTTGGAGGGATGTAAGTGTGTGCTGTATGAAGCTGTGGTCCTTCACTGGACGTTGCTGTCGCAGGCTGACCTGGCTAAGCAGAGTGCTGCTTGCTTGCTTGCCTGAATGCAGATTTGTGGTTCTTTGAATAAATTCTTCATTAGAACGCTTTCCTCTTGTTTCTCGTGGGTTGGAGCATAGCTTTTGACTATGTAGAGTTATATATAGTTTTACTCTGTTGGTTTTAGTGGTGACTAAATGAGTTTGGAAATTTTCAGGAGCTTGGTTTTTGTGTGTGTGTGTTTTGGTTTTTTATTTTTAAATACTATGAAGTGAGATTTTTAGCTCCAGAGTATCTCATCTTGATTGTTATGGCTTATGTTTTTAGCTCCAGAGTAGCTTCTCTTCAGAACAGGCATCTCTCTCATAGCACTCTGAGCCAGTGAAGTCTTAAACACTGAAATGGAAAAAGTGAAGGAGAAACAATGTTTTTCTCAGCTGTCTTTGTTACAGGATGGAGGAAAGGAGAAGGGTAAGCAACTTAAGAACTTGGCTTTTATATTGAGGAGCAGATTCTGTAATTTACAGTATGTTCCAGTACGAGGTTGTTAGTCCTGAGCATCATCAACGCTACCCCATCAACAGACCCTCAAGGGTTTTGGAGGAGGCTAGGGTACTACCCATATCCATGCTGTCATCTCTCTACAATATCAGTACCTCAGGTGCAGATTTCACATCCTGCTTCAGGGGTAAATAGTTCAGTAACGATTTCCCTCTTAAAGCAGTCTGACTGTGCATGTAAGCCTGTAGATGTTTGTGTCAAAATCCCTTTCACATTTCCAGTTCCTGATGAGAAACGTCTCTGCTAATGAAGAGTCACTTTTGGTTTCCTCGCTCTTTGGTGTCGTACACGTTACAAGCACAGCCACCTTCACTGCAGTGTTTTTTGGATGTAATAATATTGATGAGAGAAAGAGGAATTAAGGTGAAATAGTCTACTCAATTGAATTTTGCAGGGGTAAAGATTATTCTTTGATTGAAAATGAGTGTCTAAATCTACTTGGAGAAGATGAGCTCTGTTCTGCTGCGTTTTTCTGTTTATTGCTGACTTACAAAAATATTTTTACATCTTTGTGATGAGAGTTACAAGAGCTCAGTTGTATTTCCCTCACTGCAGTTAAAATGCTATCTGCTGCCATGGTGTAGCTGAATCGAGTTACCTCTTTCTGCATATTTGAACCTGAGGGGAATTTTGACA
>NW_010164339.1:56425-60518 GCF_000695765.1 Mesitornis unicolor | reverse complement strand
AAAGAGAGGTAGAAACTGAGCTACGTGTGCCATGGCTTGGTTCATGAGCTCAAAGGATAACTTGAATTTGTCTCATTAACGAGCAGGTCCTATCCTAGAAAGTAGGATTTTTCTGTTTTATTTTTAAGAAAGGGGGATTTTGCCCTTTTTTGTTTTACGAATCAGCTAATACAGAACTGTGCAAGAGAGAATTATTCTTGATTACTGTATACGAAGTTATTTATTATTACTTATTAATTTATTGAGCCCTGTGCTTTCAGAATGACGGCATTGTTAGCCTGTCTTTTTGTCAGCTAGACATCATAAAAACAGAAGTTATGCGTAGTCTATAAAGCAAATAAATTGCTCTTTCAAACCAAGGGGAAAATCGATACTATGGGTGTGTGTCCCCAGCTTTTAACATCTGTGGGGTCATTATTATTGTATCTGACATGGCATTTTAAAACCACCAGTTATTTCTGTGTGGGTCCTGTTGAAAATTTGGAAGGTGGAGAGGAAGGTTGTTGAAGACTGCAGAGAGGCTGTGGTTTCATTTGGTGCCACGGGAGCAATGCAGGTGGCTCCTTCTCTGTGTTAGGATCTGTTACGTCCTCGCTGCTTGTAACCAGTGGGTTTGGAGAGGAAAGACAGTCTTTCATTGTCATGGTAGACACATCCACGGTTGTAATAACTGGCAGATGAGCTTTCATTTTCAAATCTTTTTAAGCAAAACCCCCTCTGCTAATGTTGTCTCCTATTCTGAAATAACAAGAGAACTGCTTGTGCAAAAACATCTGTATGGGGAAATTTGGATTGGGCATCGCAATCAGTGTCACTGTAATGGTATCTCTGAAACAATGCCCAGAGTAGTAAGTAACTTTTCTTATTCCAAAACTGAGTAACAGATTATGAATCTCATTTGCAAGGAAGTACATGTATGTACCTCTAAAAGTCTGCTTGTTGAATTTGTCTGTCTGGGTCGTGTCTTGAAACATTTCTTACTATCACGCGCTACAGAGTTCTGTTAATCTCTTTAAGTCCTCATAGTGGAAGTGAATCTTATTTCACCCACCATTCTTTATCTCACTGTAGTTGATATTTGAGATATTTATGGGGTTTGGAAACAATACTCATCTTGAAATTGTTTTTCATGAATGGTCTGCAGCATCTCCATTCTGTGGGGTACACTTTATGGGCTGTTGTTCATTTTCTACAAATACGGGCTAAATGGGAACGTCAGCCACTCAAAAATAATTTATTATAAATAGAAAAATAATGCTGTGGCTTTAGCACCCATTTTTCAAGTTTACTTTTGCTCTGAAGTAAATCCTGTGTTTCACAATTGACAGACATATTTTTCATTGATGATTATTTTGAAACTGATGCATTTTATTTTATTTTTAATCGTTTTCCTTTTAATTTTATGGCTATTTGCAGCTCAACTTTATGTATCAGGTGTATGGAAACAGGTTTTCATTCAACTGCTTGTTTTTCCCAAGAAAGGTAACTTATCTTCTGAACTTTTGGCAGAGTATTTTATTTTCACACCCTGAGTTTCCTCTAGTGACTGACACTAATAACTAATGTCCAAATGTTGACAGTGACTAGTTTTACAATTAACAGGACTGTGTGTCCTTGTTTTCAAACCAGGAATAGATGCTGCTTCACGTTTAAATTGGAGAGGAAAGTCTGTAGGTTACATACGTTTAATGGAAGGACGGTCAAATGGGTATCTTATTATCCATTAGTACCAATGCTTGACCTTAATTATTCATGATTGGAGAGACGTTAAATAAAACAATGCTTGGGATTTTACTGTGCTCTGGCAATAGTTTCTAAAGACTGAAGAGATCTTTAGAAGATCAATTTTTGAAGGAGAGGAAGTGCATGTGGTGGTTTTGTTGAGCGATGAAAATGCAGTAACGGGATTCACTGGGTACCAAGCTTCGCTCTTGTTCTCATGCACTGGCACAGTGTTACACTTCTGAACTGAAACTGTATTCAAATCCAAACAAATGGCTTGTATAAAAAAAAATAAAATCTTATACCCAATACATGGAAAACCTGCACAACGTTGTCAATCTAAAACAAGTGATGGCTCTTCCAGCTTATGTTTTATTTCAGAGGCTCATTAAAGCCATTGCTGTTTTTATTTAATGAAATCTTGTTGTCCCAGGATACTCAGACTAATGAAGTGTGTGTGCATGTGCATACTGTGCAGATTCCCGTAGGGTTTTAAAAAAATACTATTATTTTTATTCTTATTTTAACATAACTTTATGGAAGGTAAATGTTTGTCTTTGGCTCCCTCTATCTGCCTGCCTCTACTTGTCTCTGTCAATTAGTGCTTTTCCTTAACTCAACCCATCAGACGGATTGGAGTCAGCAGATAAGATGGCTGCAGGTATTCCAGGTAGGGGTTTGGTAAAATAAATACGTGACAATATGGTGAAGAGACATGGCGGACTAGTAAGGAATTTAGTTATTCAAGCTTAAAAACAAGGTTAATGTCTTTGTGCTTAGGCATTCTATTTCTGAAATATTTTTCCATTCTGGTAAAAGTTTAATTTCTGTATGAGGTTGTCCATAAAGATCCAGCTCTCTGCTCGAAGTGCATTAAGCAGAAAGATGGTGTTAGCTGCCTGTCTTGCAGTAGTGTGTGGTTGTGGGGCAGCCTTTTGTTTCTGATTTCTCGTTCTGTTGGTACCCTACTGACATGGAAGGGAACTGGATTGTTCTATCAGTAATTTCTGACAAACAGAAATGATTTGATATGCTAAAGCTCTTTCTGACAGAAGATACAAAGTTTTGACAAACATGCATGGCACAGCAAGTGTCCAATTCTAAAGAGCAAAATAAATGCAAGCCACCATTATGGGGAACACAAACAGCCTGAAAGCAAGTTATCAGTAAGCAAATAATTGTTGAACTGTTATGAATGGAATAGGATGTTGAAATAGGGCATGATTGGCTGATGTTACATATGTCCTTGATTACCTTCCTTGTGCTTTTATCCTAATAAGTGACATTCTTTGTATTCCCTTGGATGGCTAGACAGTCTGACACTGAAGAAGAATAAATATTGCATGTGGTACACATTAAGCTGTCATCTAGGACAGCATTTATAAAAAGTAACTAGAAAAATTCATAAGAAATTCTGCAGCGCTACAGTTTCCTGGCTCCAGTCATAATTGTCAAAGTTCTTGACACATTCAGGTCTTCTGAAATGATTTGGGTTTACAGTTACTTGGTGTATGAATAATTATTAAGGATTCATATTCTCTGATGATGCAGACTGCTAATGTTAGTTCTCAAAATGTTACATTTTCATTAAAGGCCGTGTAGTAATTAAATAAAATAAAAATGTGTGGTGTACGTAGCTTGTCCTCTTGCAAAAGTCAGAGCCAGGAGGTGTATATGTATAAAATAAACGTATAAAATAAAAGTAACTGATAAAATTAAGAAGCTCTTTTTCAAATGCTGCCTTTGAATCTTGGTGGAAAATCCATTATGAGCGTGCATTGTTACTATTATTCTGCTTTGGAAAGAGCCCTAGGTTTTTGTGTAGAATAGCAGTCTTCTGGTTTTCTTCACTGACTTAAAATTAAGACTCGAAAGCAACATAGCAGGATATCGTCTTTGCAAGGGCAACAGAGAAAAAACCCTTTAGAACTATCTGAGCTGATGAGTTAGTGTTTGAATGGTGATTATTTTAGTCTGTAATTCTGAGAAGAGGGAGGTGTAGGAGTTACATTCTTCACACTTCAGGCTCTGCATTTCTGGTGACGACTTGCATGTTGACCAAGAAATACTCAAAGTATTTCCATGTCTCTTTCTTTCCATGTGCTTGTCCGTTGCCTACCACAATACCGTTACACCCTCTAGAGTTTGACACAAAATTTCACTGTAATACTTTAAAGAATTCTTACTGCTCTGCCACTGACCATGCCAGTGGAAATCCTCACTGTGTGCTGTATTCATGGTGTAATCTGGTTTAGCTGCATATGGAAACACAGCGTTCTCCCATTTGTGGGTGTGTGTATTTCCATTTGGGACGGTATTGTCTAACTCATATGATCAGGTTTTTAAAAATTATTTTACTGAATTAAAAATA
>NW_010164339.1:37742-56394 GCF_000695765.1 Mesitornis unicolor | reverse complement strand
GAAAAATGGCCTTTTACCACCTCATCAAGTTACTCGAGGACTCATGTAATCTTATAGGTGACATTGTGCTTATTCTCATCCCTCTTCCAAGTAGCCTATAACTTACAAGACCTCATTGTGAGTAGCTTGGAATGGGGAAATAGAGCCACTAACTCTTTCATACATTTGCATTTAATGCTAATTGAAAAGCCTTAAAATAGTTCTTAGATCAGGGTTGGGAAAAAAATGTGTATTCATGGGAGCAGATAAAGCTGAAACACCCGTTTGGGTTGAAGAAAGTTTTCTCCAAGTATAACACTGCTCAAATGTTACAGGTAACTGTTAACTCTGTAGACCACTACAGAGCACAAAATATTTGCCCAACTGGTAAATTGAACTGTAAGTCCCACTGTGGGAAATTGCTTTGCTGTGCTCCAAACAGCAGTTATCTTAGTAATTGTACCTGAATTCTTTTGTGGCTAATAGACAGTTGATGTCCTTCTTACCATGACAGAATTATTTCATTGCGATATTAGTAATTGTAAAAAAAATTCAGGTAAGATGTGTTCATGTGGTTTCAGATGGGCTGAGTGTGATTTTTAATTGGTGCTCTGAGAGCACTGGTTTTTGAGTTGAGAATGTGCATAACCCCACATTTCACATTCTAAACCGGCGCTCACAACAAGGAGCTTATCAGAGCAAATTGTCTAGTCCATCCCCTTCCTCACTCAAAACCTAATGACCCTTTATCATCATGGTTTAGATTGCTGGACACAGATGTGAGAAAATACAAGTAATCTACAGGTAACTACAGTAGCTGCACTGATGTTCTCAGAGAACTGACTGCTGGGAAGATAAAAAGCTTCCCACAGAGCCTGTGACTTTCCAGCAGCAAAGCACATCATGAGCTCATACATGAAGTTTTATTTGCTGAAGATTCACAATAAGATGCATTAGGACATTCAGCAGGGTCCCTTCTTAGATGAGCACAAGAATTCAGCGAGGTTGTTAGTTGATGCACTAGTGCATGGCTTCACACTAAAACTAGAAAGTCCAACAATACCAGTAATGTTGCTTTTCGAGAACATCACAAAGTGCAGCTGTAATACGATATTGATGTTAACCTGGTTTGTTCCTTGGTAGTAAATGAGCTAATGCCATTGGACTTCTTTATTTTTTTCCTGTTATGGAAAGAATTCAGGCAGGAAGCAAATATTCTTTAGGGAAAAAAACCTGCTGGCTGTTGAAATAGAGAGTTAGCAGTACATGCTGGATATGAAGGTAGAAGTAAAGTCTGATATGAAGAGACTTGCGTATTATTAGGTACCATCTTTTTTTCTTAGCGTTTTTTATTGTAATTATGAAGTAGACCTAACAATCCTATGTATGGGATTGGATACTTTGCCATGGAATGGGAAGAAAGTTCAATATTTTTCAGAAAAATTTCCCATACTTTAAGGTTAAGAAGGTAATGATCTCATTTACCATTTCCTGAAATTTTTTTGAAATACAAGTGGCTGCTGTGATACGGTTTTTGTTTTAGTGATTCGGTGAGGTTGAAACGTGTCTATTGAACCAGATTGGAATGATCGATGTAAGTCTGTCTGCACTTTCATTCTCTTCTGAAGTAACTTAAGTACAAACACCATTGCTTACATAGAAAAATTAGTTTGGGTGCTGAAATGACTTTTTTTTTCCCTGTTCTTTTAATAATCTGTAAGTTTTAGGTTTGTGAGAAGAGAGATAACGTAGCATGAAAGGTACAGGTCCTCCAGAAATGAGGATCCACAGAGGGTGATATTAATTATTGAGCAGGCAATGAGCATTACAGTGGTGGTCTTTCCAGAAAATGCTAATCCTGCGCAAAGCCTAAAACGCAACGCCAACATAAACTGTGAACAGCCTGGTCCCACCTGGAAAGAAACAAAAGGTAAATCCCATAAACAGCATCTTCCTTCCTCTGGTAGTGTGACTTGAGACAAACATGTCTGCTTGTAATTTTTAATTTAAGTCCTTCCACCGTTTTCACTCACTCTGAAGGCTTCTGTGTTTTGTTGTTGATCCCGAGGCGTTGCTCCATCGGGATTCGGTGCTGCTGCTGGTGGCAGACCTTGGAGCACGAGCAGGCAGGGCTGGCTGTAAGGCTGTGACTGTCAAGCTGAGCCGCTGACCATAGCAGCGGTCTCCCTAATTTTCTGTTCTGTCGTTGATCCTCCATGAGGGGAAACTGCAGGACTGTGAAAACCAAATGCTGTTTACCCTTCCTCATTGCCACTTGCCTCTGTTCCCCTTTTTTCTGTCCGTTTTCCAGCTTGTGCTGACCTACCTGGTAACAAGCAGGACTCTGTATTGCAGAGCCCAACAGCCACTTTCTAAGCAATTATTTCCAGCGGTCACACGTACCTTTTGGTTCGTGGTAAAAACATGCAGACATAGTTTCTGGTTTTCACTGGCAAATAGGAGCTACAGGAAAAGAGGTATATATTCTCATGCTCAGTTTCCCTTTTGATTAAGGAAGACAAAAGAAGTAAAGGGGTATACGTATTATAGGATTGATTTCTTCCCTCTTCTTTTTTTTAATCCTGAGATTAATTACAATGAAATCCATGTACAAATTGCAGAAAAGAGTTCATATATCCTTTTTATGAATATACTGTGTTTCATATTCTGCATTGGCTTTAATTCTCAACTACAGTAGGCATACGGAAAACCAGAAAAAACGTTGGCTGTTACAAAGTTTTGTTTGAGCTTTTTAAACTGAGTGATTAGCAGAAATAATGACCCTGTCAGCCTTAATCACATTAAAATGTGGTTAACATCATTTAATTTTTTCCACTTAATATGCGAAAATTTCCAGTAGATTTGCAGTGAAGGCCATTGAAATTCCATTAGAACAAGAATAAAAATTTCAGGCATCATTTATTCAGAGAGGGAATAAAGGTCTTGACTGAAAACTGCTGAATCTTTCTGTTAGGGAAACTATGAATCATTGCATTGAGCAGTACCTGCAGCTTCTGTAGTCCTGGATCTGGGCTGCTTCTGAATGAATGGAGTGCATTGGTAGTGTGGTGCTTGCCTGAAAATGGCAGCATGTACGTTTTACACAAATTCAGTAACTGCTTTCTCCATAAAGGACTTTAATGTAGTATTTTGTAATTGTGGTGGAGCTGGGGAAATACTTCTGTTTTAGGCATCTCGGCACCGTGAAGTTCCATACTTTGCATTATTTTTATTAAAACATTAAAAAAAAATTATAATCTTCCTGATTGATCCGTAATGTACAGTTGTGGTTTCTTTGTGGTCCGTAGCAAACGGAGGACATGCACAGCTATGACCAGAACATTAAGCCATATCAAGTCTCCAGCACTCGGCACGCTCCACAAGTGTATTCAAAATGATGCAAACGTGTGCATACAATAACCTTATGAATGTCCTAGAGAAACTATCAACTGCATCTGCTTCTGAGAGAAAGTTCTCTTTCTAGGAAAGGTGTAACGTTTGTTAGCTTTACCGCGTTTCAGTCTGCTCCATCCATGTTCCCATGAGTGGAGGCACGAGAGGAACAACTCTATGTTCTGTCTTTTCTGGACTCTACTGAAGGACTGGTAGCGAGTAGTTCTTTAAAACAAGTATTACCGTATGTGTCTGATAAGATATAATACCTTTATTGAATTGTTTTCATGTCTCTGGTACTTAGGTAGCTATACAGTGGACTGAAGGTTTTTTGTTGTTTTTTTTTAAATTGGTATTTTGTTCCTGAGCCTGTTCATTTCAGCCTATTACAATTACTTTGTTTTCTTTCTAGTGGGAAAAATCATTAAAATCCATTGGATTTGTGCAGAACACAAATTTTGAAATGTCAATATTTGTGTGGTTTATTTTTTAAACAAAATGTAAGAAAGTCCAGTGGTAAATATTTAATGTAGTGCTAAATACTGTGAGACACACAGCAGTTAAGGGATTTTTCTTTGAAACAGCTGTTACTAAATTTAAGAATCGAGCAGATCTAACAGGAATCTGGAAGTGCCTCTGATCCAAATGTACCTCTATACGTTGAGGAATAAAGGAAACTGAGCAGGAGGTGAGTCCCTGACCAGGACCGGAGCTGTTAACCCCACAGGTTAAATAAAAGGAAGTAGGAGTGTGGGAGTGACCAGAAGCCAGGGTAGGAGGGAGTTGCAAATTGAATGAAGAGGTGTAAGTTTTGGGGGTCGCATTTGGAAGCATCTTACTAAAGAGCTGTTGGAAAAGGATGACACTGGGGAAAGAATCCAGAGTGAGCAACAGAATGTGAAGAACTGTCAGATGGGATGGGGAAGTGGCTGTATTGTAGGAAGAGGGGTCAGAAGCTACTGTACTCACTGGGTTTTTCTCCTTACAAGGCATGGCATGAAATTCAGTGGTGCTATGTCTTTGTGTTTCTCTGCTCTTAGCAAGTATCTGTGATGTCTTATAGCAGAATGCCATACCTCTTTCCAGCTTCTATTCTGTTGAGGAGCAAATACTCACTGGAACTCCATTAGCTCAGAGATAGGTTTGTGTTAATGGGTATTTAATGAGTGCATTCAGTTTAGAATTTAATGTGTTTATTGGTTGCTTTTTTAGACATTAGGAAATAATGTGCAGCTATGTTAAAAGTCTTAATATTGTACTGGGAAACACTTCCAAGTCAGAAAATGTTGGAAGGAAGGTTCGGAATGCATGTCCTGCCCCAAAGGGTTGTCTGCTCATGGCTGTACCAGAAGGCTCCCTTTCCTTCACAGCCAATCTTGTCTTGCTTCATGCAATGAACGGGCTTGGTCTTGAGGGTGCAGTAGGGTTGGATTGCACAGGAGACTTCTGATGATAGGATTCCCTTCCTCTGAAGCAGAACTTGATACTGACATGGAGCTGGAGGAGGGCAAGAAGGGCTTTATGTTAAAGGCATTTTACATGCCTGGAGATTTAGTGATGGAGAACTGGATTGTAATTCTGTCTCTCTTAAATTTTTGTTTGTGATGCCAAGTAAGGAAATTCCATTAACATTTTCACACATTTTAATTTTTAATTTAAGTCCTTCCACCGTTTTCAATCACTCTGAAGGCTTCTGTGTTTTGTTGTTGATCCCGAGGCGTTGCTCCATCGGGATTCGGTGCTGCTGCTGGTGGCAGACCTTGGAGCACGAGCAGGCAGGGCTGGCTGTAAGGCTGTGACTGTCAAGCTGAGCCGCTGACCATAGCAGCGGTCTCCCTAATTTTCCGTTCTGTCGTTGATCCTCCATGAGGGGAAACTACAGGACTGTGAAAACCAAATGCTGTTTACCCTTCCTCATTGCCACTTGCCTCTGTTCCCCTTTTTTCTGTCCATTTTCCAGCTTGTGCTGACCTACCTGGTAACAAGCAGGACTCTGTATTGCAGAGCCCAACAGCCACTTTCTAAGCAATTATTTTCAGTGATTGCACATATAATATAAATATAATAATGTTCTTAATTTTCTGCATTTGACCAATTAGGATAATGAAGTCCAGTGTTCTCATTAGTGCCATTCTAAAATGTGTACTTTACCCATATTTTGAAATTACCAACTGCTGAGCTGCGATACAAGTACTGCAGCCACCTCTTCTGCCTTGCTTGTTCTCTTCTCCTAAGTGGTACTGGTAACCATACATGGTATTATGGGCTACTTTTGACATTTTTATACATTTTATTTTGGAAGAGCAGAACTGGTGAAGTCTAGTTTTCCAAGAGTTTGACCTTTGTTTCGTTACAACAGTGATTCCTAAGTTGTACTCATTCTTTAAAAAGCAGTGGCATGGTGCACTGAACAGCAGCTTACATCCTATTCTGTGGCTTGGGAAGACTTTTTAGATGATTATCAGGCTGCCAGCCTACTGCTGCTGGTCAGCCAGCTACCTCCAGCCAAGTTGAGTATGTGGTGGTTGAGTTCTTCATGCCTTTTCCCCAGTGGAGCCATTAGTTTTCACAAAACATGTAGGAACTTTATTTATCTGAGATTGAGACCTCTTTGTGCCCCTTTTGCATTTCTGCATAGCCTTTACGTACTTCTGAATTCACAAAGTGTAGTGCTTCCTTGTAACTAGATGGTAATCCCTAAATTACTGTAATCCCTTCTCTGCATTCAGTACAGATCCAGTTATTGTTGGTAACTACACAGTATAATGACTTTCATAAATTAATTTAAGGTTGTTTTTTTTTAATTGTAGCTGATTGTTTTGGACAAAGTCTTGGGAGGCTGTACACGGAATCTCGCTGCTGCCTTGGGTTGAAAATGTTCTGCTAATTTCCAATCTCTGCATTTTTCCCATGGCTGCCTTATTTCATTGGTGGTTCTGGCATCTTTGTCCTGTAGATTAAGCAGTATCTTATCTAACTGGTGTTTACCTCCAGTACTTATGTAAAGTGGGCATTCACAGAATCCCAGACCGTTAGGGATTGGAAGGGACCTCCAAAGCTCATCCAGTCCAATCCCCCTGCCGGAGCAGGAACACCCAGATGAGGTTACACAGGAAGGCGTCCAGGCGGGTTTTGAATGTCTGCAGAGAAGGAGACTCCACAACCTCTCTGGGCAGCCTGGGCCAGGGCTCTGTCACCCTCACTGAGAAGAAGTTTCTTCTCAAATCTAAGTGGAACCTCCTGTGTTCCAGCTTGTGCCCATTCCCCCTTGTCCTATCATTGTTTGTCACCGAGAAGAGCCTGGCTCCATCCTCGTGACACTCACCCTTTAAATATTTATAAACATGAATGAGGGCTCCCCTCAGTCTCCTCTTCTGCAAACTAAAGAGCCCCAGCTCCCTCAGCCTTTCTGCATAAGAGAGATGCTCCACTCCCTTAATCATCTTTGTAGCCCCTTTGTAGCATTACCAGTTTTCTCTCTGTCATTTGCATGAGGTTCCCGTTGCTCTGATAATCTTAGACCTGTTCTGAATGTAGCTGACCACAGCTGCACAGAGTACTCCACGTGCTTTCCTTGACACCTTAGACAGCGACACAATGCATCCTGTTACATGAAGGGAAGCATTTCCAGTAGGAGCTGCAGATCACATTTGCCTTTTCCCTGTTTCATTGTCTTGGTGGCTTAGAGTTGCTCTGAAGAAGACCAGACCATCATGATCCCCCTTCCGTGTCACTTCCAGTTGATGCTGACGATGATGGCTTTCCTTGAGGAAAACGTCTCCTGCTCTTGTATCAAACGTAAACTTTGCAACTAACATGTGTGTCAAGGTCATAAATGTATTTAAACAAGATTCAGTCCTAAGTTTGATCCTTGTGGAGCTTGAGTAATGGTACACTCGAACACCAATGTGTTCTTCTGTGAAGAGATCCAGTGCGTTACTCAGTGCACGGTATGAACACATCCACTTCTCCCTCTTCTCTGGCTGAATGGGCAGTTTCACAGACAGCACACTGTCAAATACTTTATAGATGTCTTTCTCCTGCATAGAAAATCGTACGTTATACCAATGGGAGAGTAAATTTATCAGGGCATGGTTTATTTTTTCCTTTAATCCAAATTACTTGTATTTACTCAGGTTATTTTCTGTGAGCGTTTCGTCTCTGGTGGTGGTGTTGCTCAATCAAACTAAGTCTAAAATAGCATTGCATCTGTTGATTGAGTGACTCTTTGGTGGAGAAATAGACTATCATGTCCCTGAATATGATTTTCTAGTGCTTTTCCTTTGGCTGGATCTGCTTGTCACCATGTATTACTTACTAGGGCTCTTGCCTGTTGAGCAGGCCTTTTCCAAACTTAACTTCTACGACACTTCTAAAATAAAAGACAAATCCATTTGAGCATTAAAATAGGAATGGTGCTTTTCATTGGTTACGGAAACTTTTCTCACAACTCCTGTGCTAGAAGAGTGTGATTGCTTTAAGCAAATAAACAGTGTTTCTACTGGTAAGAAAACTTCGGGGTGTAAGCTGAATAATTCACAACTTCACCGTTGCTTGGGTGTTTGAATTATTTTTGTCTCCAATCGCATGGTTTGGTGAAGTGTTTTCAACTGCTCTTTTGGATAGAAAGGATGAATATGCAGCAAGTAGAAATCATTTTCTAAAGACTGTTAGAAGTCTTTTTGGTTGGGATCTGATCAATGTTTTACATTAGTTTTTAATGACAACGCAGATTGATGTCATAGCTTTTTTTCTTCTTCAGTGTAACTGTAGATCAGACCACATTCCTTATAGTATATCCTGTGCATATTTGAACTACTTTGAAAAAGTGAAATGATGTGATGTTTAGCTACGGAGAAATGTCAAAAACAATGCATTTATATGATATGAAAGATTTGCAAGCGCAAGCTAACAATTGATAGTAATATTATAATTAGCTCTTTATACAGCCTGGGTTTTATTCATGAACATTTTCATTTATGTTGACAACTATCACGTATGCCACCACAGATGGAGCCTTGTCTTTACTCAGAAGAGACTGAACACGAATTAGTGTGGTTTTGGGCTTGTGTTCTGACTTTCTGTTGAAAAATGGCTTCTGGGTCAAATCATAAAAGTTAAAGTAGCTTGCATTTTAGGTTTGGCTTTTTGATCCCGTTGTTGTTCGTGCTAGTGTTTGTAAGTGTAAAACACAGCACAGAGTGCTGTAGCTTCAAGGTGGAACTTCTTTTCAGTCAAATAGTTTTTTGTTGTTAAAATTGTTGGGGGCGTTGAATGCATCCTGATTCCATCATCAAAAAGCAAATGAAGATGGGTAAACGAGTAGTTTTAGAATAAATCAGATTTTAGTTTTGTGTTTGCATGTAAAAATGTTTTGTACACACCCACCCACAGAATAAGGGTATGTATTTCTGACAGGAATTTACTTTGTCATAAAAACCTTCATGTCTAACAGATCCTTTACAGTCCATCAGACCAACGGAGCGTGATTTCAGACACTGATCCAGACACTTATTCCCACTTCTGAAAACAATCAAAGTTAGTGTTCCCCTGGGACGAGTGTGCTTTAGTAGGAGATTCAGATGTTGTTAATTTTTTTCATTTCGCCATAGTTTAGACAGGTAAACAGACTGCGTCTGTAGGATTGAACATTTCTGTGGCAGCTTTTCAAATTAGCGAGGTGCATTTCATATAAGGCATCTCTGCACACTGTGAAAATCTCTAACTCATCTAATGATTTACCTGGACGTGGACATGTTCATATTACAGTACAGCGCATGCTGTTGGATTTATTAGACAGCATTTGGGGAAATGTATCAGCAGGAGGTAAGACTGAGACACACCACATAATTTTATGGAAGCATCTTAGGCACTTAAGGTCAGAGTTAGTTTCTAAAGCAGCCTATGAAAAGGGAAGAGGGAAGATGCTTTAAGAAGTCAGTGAGAACAGGAGCCCTAATTTAAGTGCTCTGAACTGCCCTCAGAAGAGCCTCCTGCTTCATTAACTATACAGGGAGCAGAGTGAGATTAAGTATCTAAATCAGGTGTCTGAAATGAAGCCTTGTATTCTTGGAGCTGCTGTAGTTCGAATATTAACCATTCAACTAAATAACTCTTCCATTGTTACACTGAGAGCTTAGATTATGTTCTTGCTCTGGGTAAATAAAGTTAATTTCTAATTTGTTGAGTAGCATATTCAGGCCTAGTAACAAGTTTGATCTTTTCTTCATCAGAAAACCCTCACAACTTAATCCAGTAGCACCAGCTTCTGTGTATCTTATTACTAATTAATTGTTACTTGTTACATTAAAATTGTTTCATGAAACATCGCTCATAGTATCATGAGATCACAGAATGTTGGTACTTCCTAATGGTTCAAGGGGGTGGAGGGAATAGGCAGGGTTTACTATTTTAAATCTAATGCTCTTATTGTGGTAATATTTGACTCTTGCAGTTTTAATACTCACATAGGTTTTGACAAGGAGGGAGGGAGGAAGAGAGCATTCATGTGAGTTCTGTGGTCTGGAGAGGCTCTGCAACTAAGATCACCCAGACTAACTCTGGAGAAGCGAGGAAGGGGCCTCCCTCTATCAGGTGTGAGCAGGAGAGGATATTTCATTAAGAGAACTGTGGGGGTGGGATGGGACTCTTCTGACCCGGTTTGATTAGGTTTCATTAACTTGTTGTGTGACATTGGTGAAAGCCAAAACTAACACATGTTGTTGTAGTCTGCATTTGTGTCACTCATTGCAGGATTTTTAATGGCATGTGTTCCCAATTACTCTTTATAGTGTCCTGTTTTAAGTGTTGTTAGCATATATCTGTTTCATTACACAGGAGTTTTATGTGCATCACATTTTTTGTTAGGGAGTATGGCCTTGTATTTGTTAGTGTGCACACAGCACATGGAAGAATATCACTGTCAAATGGTTTTGTCCATCGTGCATTTCATGTAAAGTTTCTCTTATTAAGGCATCATAAATTGTTTTTTTAAGCAAATATTTCCTTTATGGATGGCTTATGCATTTTTATGGGATTACATATTTGAGACTTCACTATAATAGCATTGATATGAATTGCTCTACTGACCTGCTCTTGGATGGCATTGGCAGTGTAAGGCACTGAAAAATCTTTTCTTACTGGAAACTCTATTGATTAGAGAAGTTGTCATTCTGGATTGTTTTACTTCTTTCTCTCTGTCTTTCTACCATCTTGATATTTTTTAATTCAAACCTGGTTGTAGTTCATCAACTTGATTTTTCTATTATGCATGCTTTATTTTTCCTAGTTATAAAAGTATTTTGTCCATTAACTACTGTCTGAGCTCATTTACAGATAATGCCATGTTCTTCGGTGTTATTTCTTCCACAGTTCCAGTATCTTGTAAACCCAGAACAGCTAAACAAGTTTCATATCGGTTAAGTCAAACGTATGAAATACGTTCAAAAAGTGATCAGTAGTATAAAGATGTAAGTGAAGTGTTATGTCCTTATGTGTTTTTAACATACCATTAAACAGTGAATATCTCCTGGCAGTTTTCTAGAGCAAATAAACTGAGAACTGTATACTACTACCATATTACATTGGGCAAATTGTTAACAGAATTATATATTGAGGGCATGAAGTGCTTTCATATGAATTTCCAGAGTATTGCCCTGTTTTCCCCCTCCCCCACCCCGTGTCAACTAATACTGTTTTCTGCCTTGAATCTAGTTTAAGTGATCTCATATGGGATAATTTTTACTCAGGAGTCATGCCATGTACAAGCATCCACCAATAATAAACACCAACATTCCTGATTGAACTTGGCTTCGTGGCCTTGCTCTTTTTTGGGTGATGGGTTAACTTAAGGCTTTCCTGTCCTTAAGAGTCTTCAGCTGTGCCAGCAGCACCCCTCAGTTACATTGGCACAACGTGAGAATACATGGGAAGGTAAATTGGTCCAGCTTAAAAGAAAAGGAGTGGGGAGGAAGGGTATGAAAGAAACAAATTCTTCCTCCCTCCCAAAACTTTTTTCTTTTAAGATTACTATTTTTTTAACAGCTTGAGTATACCTGCAGGGAGTGCTGGTAGGGTCCCTGCTCCGTGTGTAGCTGATGGCAGAAAAGTGTTAACAGCTGGATGGATAAGAAATAGGATGAGAAGCTCGGATCTAGATTATGAAAATGTTTCTTTAGAATCTGGGATGCAATATGGACTAGAACAGTAGGTGAAATACTGGGCACCTCATCTAATGGGTGAGATTTTCCAGAACTATAGGGGATTTAAGATAATGGCCGTAATAGAGATCAAGGTGCTAGAAAAACTTGCTTTGACACATGTGAGGCAGAGAGCCTGGGATTTCTTACATTTCAAAGGAAAAAGTTAAGAGAAGTTATAAACCCACCTACAAGAAATGGCAAGTGACAGTGTCGGTCAGGAACTTCTTTTGTTGATGTAGTATCGGTTGAAATTACAGTGACGTTAACAAGTGTGAAATACAGATCTGATAGAATTAAATACTTTATATCCCTCTTCTGTCGTAAGTTTCCTGAGTTGATGGGATGTGTTGCAAGTCCCCGAAAATGTTGTGGTAAAGAATTTTAAGGACTATTCCACTGCATGTTTCAAGGCTCAAGTCAATCTGTGTTGGAGATGCGAGTGACATCTAACGTGTAAGACAGGTTCCCCATGTTGGTCATCTGGAGGGGGTATGGACACCAGACTCTAGGAAGGTGTTGAGGAGTTTAAAGCATTGAGGATACACAGGATAAATGAGGTCCTGAGGGGCTGGAAGGAGGCTCTTGGCCAGGGAGCAGCCCAGCCCGTGGAGGCAGTGCTTTTGTTCTGAAATGTTACTGGGAAGTATTTGCAGGTGGGGTTGGGTGGGAAAGGGCCTTTTGAAATCTAAGGATTGCTGTGTTCCTCCTGAGCAACTGGGAACAGGGTATAAAAACCCCCAAATTTGTAAATGTCACTGATGATCTGATATGGGATTGCATAGGTCGGTATCAAGTACTCACCAACCTTCTGTATGTTTGTCTTCTTCACAGAAAGCAAACTGTAGTTGTGGGGAAGAAAGTACTTTTTTATTCTTTAATGCTTTGCTGTTTAGTCTACCTTTCTCTTTATGTCGTGCAAGAAGAAAGAGATATCCTCACAAAGGCAGGCAGCGGTAAGAGTTACAGCATGTTAATCTGTTACAGCGGAGTATCACCTGGGCTTTCTGAACAGGAGGGAAGCACATCACTTATGAGCTGTGTCTGCAGTACTGGTGCTTAGGTAAATTAGGTCTTCTTTCCCATCCCACCAAATCAAGTAACTGTAGTGGTACTCACAGTAGAACGTTCTGGGACCTGACAAAAAAAATAATTGTTGCCTAATTTATCATCGTTTTAGATAACTTGTGGATAATGGGCAAGGCTTCAAAAGACCAAAGAAAACCACAGAGAGGAAAGAAGAAACAAGACATTTTTAAATCAATGAACTTTCCTTTAATTTCAACAAAAATGTTGGTACCATTCAATTGGTTTTAATCACCTAGAAGCAAGCCAGCTTTTCTTCACAATTTCATGTTGGCTATTACTCGTCTAACTTGTCAGATGACTCTCATACTTTGTGATAAATTTAATGGTCTTGCATATAGTGAAAAAATACACTTCACTATATATTGGGATTTTTATTGAGCCTTTGAAGGTTTCAGTGCTTTACAACATTCTCATAAACAAGGTAGGAAATACTGGCTAGATGGAAACTGCTGGAAGTTGAGTGTGCAAGGCTGCTTGGAAGATAATACACAGAGCACCCTTACCAAGGGTTCACTTTCCAAATGGAAGTATGGCTCATTAGGAGATCTGCAGAAGCGGCTGCTGGTTGAATACTGATACGAATTTCCATTAATGAGCTGGATGATGAGCATTCTTGTTAAATCTGTAGATGACCCCAAAACAGGAGGTGCCCAGCTATGTATAGACCAAAATTAGAATTGAGGAGCACCTCGAGAAATAGAAGAAATGGTTAGGAACAAAAGAGCTCGGGTTCAATATGTGAGAAGGATTTCATGCAGGAATAATCAACTATGCAAATATAGGATCACGAATAGGTAGTCAAGCAGGGTCATACAGTATATAAACTGAGCTTGAGATAATGTTGCAGGGCTGTCACAGAAAAAGCAGATGCTGTACTGGGTTTTATAAACAGGTGAATCACCTGCAAAATGTGCAAGTTAATCCTGTAGCTATTTTAATGCTTATAAAACGTTATTATTGAGCTCTGAGGTGTGCATTAGGTACTGTGTGGTTAAGGAACTTTTAGACCAATTGGAGAGAGTCCAGAAAAAGGTTCAAAGTTAGAAGTAATATGTGGCTTACAAAGAAAGTTCAAAATAAAATAGAAAACCTCAGTTTTTAAGTATGTAAAGTGCTGCTGTAAAGAAATAGGGAGCGCGTATTCCCAGTCCATAGAGTCTAGGCTCAGTTAAACTAATGAATTTAAATTGAAATAAAGGTGGCTTGGGCTACACATACAGAAAACTTCTCAACAGTGGGGAGCAAAGCACTGGACAGATTGAGTTTGGAAGGTTTTAAAAATCTGGAGTTGCTCAGAACTGCCAACGGGAAGAGACTGTTGAAGCCACTTGGTCCTTGTGTTCTCACTCCTGTCTGTAGATCTTTTCCTCAGCCTTTTGTATGTTTTGATCATTTAGTTTGATCTTATCCCGTTATCAGGTGCTGCCTGGTAGTTTCTTCTTCCCTGCCATGCTGTTTTGTTTCTGCTGATTTCCACGCATAGTTCAGGTGTACAACAAAACCAATTGTTTGTCTGCTATGGGTTAGATGGGGTTTTTTGGTCTCCCTTGTACAAAAGCGTACTTTCACAGATCACCTTTCTTCTCAGGGGTCAGTTTTTCAGATCATCTTGTCTTGCAGGTGTCCACTGAGCTTAAGTTCTCCCTGCAGCTTCTCTCTTCCATCACTACTTCTGATTTCCATCTGAACTCTGTCTCTGTTCCCAGCTGGATCTCTCATGTGAAACTGTCAAATATCGATTTGCAGTTAATGGGCATTCAACAGATTTTTGTACCTCTTTATTTTGGTTGTCTGCAAGTTCTGGTTTCTTCTACCTCGGGAACCATCACCGTTTTAAAGTGAAGGCATTTCCTTCTGCACAACTCCCCTTTCTGGGATGCTTTGCTTATTGACTCACCACTTCTCAGTGAGTGCTCTCATTTTGAAACCTTTCTCCAAGGTGTGTTTTGCATCCTGATTCAATATCAGGAGTTAACTCTGGCAGTTGTCCTGATCCTTCTGCGCGTGGAGTCACTGGCTTCTTTCGTTTATTTTTTCCTTGTCAGGCTGGTGCAAAGTTAGAAAGTGGAATGTCCTTAAATCTTGCCTTTGACAAACTTTGTAGTCTAATAGTGGCAAGAAAACACCTTGGTCTTCACAGCAGTTCTGAGTTAGTAGTAGATATGCTGACATGCTTTCGTCCTTCCTTATCAGCCAACACTAATGGTGTTCGTTGAAGTGAGCATCTTCATTGCTCCTGGCCCTTTTCCCCGGTCAGAATTTGGAGTGCTGCCTTGACAGTTGTTCAGATCTAGTTTTGTTCTCCCCTTGGTTTTGTTCTTCTGTCAGGTTTTTACACTGTTGTCTTTTTAAGTTTTCGATTCAACTTCTATTTCGGATTTTCTCTTTGCCGTCACAGAATGTATGGTTGTCTTACTGTCTCTTGCGTTTATATTTTTTTCCAGAAAGGATATCTTGTCCGTTTGTGGTGAATAGAATCAAATTTCAATGTAGGAACCGTGGGTAGTTGCTGTTGAGCCACCTGAAGGGAAGAATCGAGCCTCCTCAGCAGGGGAAGGCTGGTGGATGTCCAGAAATGCTCCACGAGATCCCTCGCTGTTAGTACTGAGCAGTGCTAGAATAACCCTTTCTTCTTTCTGCTCTACCTTTTATAATCATAATTTAGTTTTAACTCTACTATTAACAGCATTTTCAGAAACCTACTTAAGAAAGAGGGTATTTTGTTTTGCTTTTAACATGGTACACTGCTTTCACATAGCTGTCAGTTTACTTTGTCAAGAGGGGTTTGAATCTTGAGCCCTTTCTTGTTTCAGCTGTTGATCATGGTCTGTGGTTCTGCCAGTTTTACAGGTTGGGTTTTGGTTGGGTTTTGTAGTTTGGGGTTTTTTGTTTGTTTTGTTTTGTTTTGTTTTTTAAACTTTTCATCTTGTTACATTTTAATGTTGTGGTTTTGGAATTTTTTTAAACAGAGTGTTAATACTTTTCTCTCAGCCTAAAATCCAAGACCCTCCATCATTCATTATCAAGTATAACATGAAATAATGGAGAGATATTCCAGGATTTGCTTATCTTCACAGAGGCCCAAATTAGCGTCATAATGCTGTCCTTTTACAGACATACAACATTCACACGGAAAAATCACGTGTTCAAATAAAACAGACTTTTGACATTAATTGTTCCCAGTTTTAAAGATAATTTTGTTCTATTTAGCACACTTGGTTATCTCTAACAGAATAGCAAACTTGGACTATTACTTTATTGATTGTTACTCAAGCATTTTTGCTTCTGGGAAAATTTCATTTAGAAATATAGCAGTATTTCTGTTTGAGTATTTACCCTTTTTTGTTTTCTTTGTTTTGATCACCATTAGGGGAATTCCTTGGTACTTTTCAGTAATTCCTGTGACATTGAAAGTCATAAAAGTGAAAGACTTTTGACAGAGAACCCGACTGTCTGTACAGAGTGGGATGCAGTACCTCATTCTTTTAGTGAGCTGTAGCAGGTCTGATGTCAGTCACTTCAGAGACCTTTAGACCTCAGTGCTCATTTATTGCTAAAATGTACCAGCTCTGCTCCTGCATTATGAAGATCATCTGTCAACACTTTGAGATATTCTCCTTTGTTATTAAGCTTGTGATGCTCTACACTGTCAGGTTTTTTGCCAATTATAGTTAAGGTACAATGGTGTATTCACTGGATCAAAGTCTCACACTGGCGGTAGAGGAATGATTTGTAAGTCTTTATTCATCTGAATTGTACAATAGAATACCTGAGGAATGCAAATAATCCCTCGAAGGACTCAATAGAAAAGCTGTTAAAATGACAGTCTAAGACTATTATTATTCTGAATTGGTGTTTTAGCCAAAGTAATTATTTCTTATCTTGTTGTTCCACAATAGTTCTTAGTTTATTAGTCACGATGACCATATTTACCAAACAGAATTTGAATCCAGTTTTTGACATTACTTTCATGCTCATTTCACTTTTCCAGGTTTGCATGTGTAATTCTGCTTTTCACTTGGTACATTATTTAATTAGTCTAGAGTCTAGAGAGCAGTGTTAGACACTTTCTTAAAAAAAACAAAAGGATGTATGCACAGGTGTTGAAGTATGCTGATGAATAGTAGATCCATTTCTAGATAAATTTTCTGTAAAAGATTTGCATTCATAAGCTCTGAACTTTGATATCCAGTTTGTTAGCCAAAATGAATTAGTTAAGTACAAATGTCAGTTTTAGAAGTGCTGCTAAGTGCACCTTAGTTGTGATTTGCAGCTCAGATGTTTCTGAAAGCAGTAGCGTTTCAGTATCAGTCCTGGGTACCAGGCTATATTTTCATTGGATAACTGGAGGAAAAAAAGATCAGTATAATGAGGATTGAAAACCACTGATGGGGTATTTACATAAGTAAATGATAGAAGACCAGCCTCATATAACAAACGTGTGAAAACTGTTGAGTGAACTTTTATATTCATTGTCCCATCTAAAACCCTACTCAGTGGGCCATGCACTTAATCTCATAATAGCTCTGATCCCCTGCTATTTTCTTTGACAAATGTGTGTTGATGAACTTGTGGTTCAGTTCATTTTTTTCTGAAGTGACATTTGCATTGATTATTTAAAGGTTTGCAGGCCACAGTTTCAAAGCACTTTAGTATAATAGCAGTTAAAACCTTAGTCTAAATCTTGGAGATTAGCAGGACTAAGAAAAAGAGCTCAGCAAGCATAAAACCCTGTGCTGTATGGTGGGTGCTTCAGGTCTGAAACATCTACGGCACCCAAAGTACTGTATTTTGTACTTTGTGTTGTACTGTACAGGAAATATTCCCATGACTCTTGAGTTTCCTTGCTGAGCGTACAGAGTTGTCCTTCTTACCATTCACGCCTGTTCAGAAATAGTGTCCTGTACGTAACATTGAGCTCCTTACAGGTAATTTAAGAATGTCTCCCTTAAATTTAAAATAAATAGTATTTGCAGTCACGAATGTAGTGCCCGTGTTTAAAAATTGTTTAAACATCAGCTATTGCTGCAAAGATTTTCTTAATTTTTAATAAGATGTTGAACATTCAAAAAACTAGCACCATCAATCTGTAGTTGATCTTCATTCAACTAAAAAATATATTGGATGTACAGCAAACTACTACTGATGCTGCCAGTTACTGAAGAGTAAGAGAGAGAGGAAATCTTACTCTTGATTTAAAAATAATGGTACTATAATATCTAGAAATGGGGAGATAGGAGAAAGGTGGGAGAAAGTAGTAGGAATGCGGCGCTGTATTTACCAGCTGTGGCGTACTCCAAGATCAATAGCCAGAAGAAACAGGGGGCTGCTTGCTGTCCAGGAGTTTATGGAGTGTAATGTTCTTTTCTGTCTGCCACTATCAGCTGCCCTAGTCGCTAAGATGCTTTAAAAAAATATATATACATAGGAAAAACTGAAGACCCCCAGTTTTACCACATTTTATTACCACATTTTATAAACATCAGTCTTGGAAGTCTCAGAAAAATGTTATGTCCACAGATCTCCAAAGTTTTATTCAGTTAGCATTTTAGATTGCAAGTATTTAACCTTTACCAAAAACCTAGTTATTGTCTCAAATTATGCCTATTTCTGATAGATTAAATCCCAAACAGAAACCGAGAAACAGTGAAATGTTAATGGAGTACACCTGAAGCAATTGCTGCCTGTTAATGCCTTGACCTTGGAAAGCAATACACAAAAAGATGGCATCATAAAACCGTGCAATTCTTATGAATATGTATGTGCTACTTGATAATAATGAATGTGGTACAGCCATGCATGCACTACAAGATAATGTTGTGCCCTTTGTTGTCTACAGGTTGATAAAAATTAAAGAGTGGGTGGACAAGCACGACCCGGGTGCTTTGGTCATTCCTTTTAGTGGGGCCTTGGAACTCAAGTTGCAAGATATGAGTGCTGAGGAGAAACAGAAGTATCTGGAAGAGAACATGACACAAAGGTTAATTAGCATT
>NW_010164339.1:0-37711 GCF_000695765.1 Mesitornis unicolor | reverse complement strand
CCCTACACTTTATTATCAACTATTTCCTTGCAGTAATTTAATTGCTTGCGCTGATAGAATAATAAATGACAGAGTAATTACCATTATAAAGAGAGAATCTTCTCCTTTCTTTACCATGAGACAGAGTGAAAAGATTTATTTTAAATTAAGTTTTTAACTGTCATCTGTCATCTCTGTACAGTGTTTTAATTATAACATAGGTATTAGTTATGTATATTTTTGAGAAGGAATGATCACCAAAACTGTTTCGTCATCCATGGGGAGCAGGGACGGTGGAGGAAATTTTGCCATAATTTTTCTGAAGAACTGTAATAAATTGTTTCAATATTGAATTTCAGTCAAACAGTTATGCTTTCGTGACCTGGAGTCCTGAAAATTGCATGAGACCAAAAGTGCTGCCTGACAGGGTGATTTAAATTTATCCCGTATTTCTGTACCCTGCCAAACAAACAACTCAAAATACCGTCTTTATGAGGCTGCAGTAATAAAAAAGTGGCCCTTCTGAAGAGAGTTCAAAGGAAAAGGCTACTGCGATTATTGCTGTGCTTAAAAGTAGACCTGGTGTCCTCAAAATATGCGATGGCTTTCCGTGCACATTGGTTACTTGGGGCATTTAGCTATTTTACGTGTATATGTTGAATGAATTGGATTCATTTTTTTTTTCCAGCGCTTTAGCAAAGATCATTAAGGCTGGATATGCAGCACTCCAACTAGAATACTTTTTCACTGCAGGCCCAGATGAAGTGCGTGCATGGACCATCAGGGTAAGATTCATACTTATTCATCAGCTATATCCAGTTCCACACTATTGAATTCAGATTGATATCACTGACTTTGAAGTTTGTCATGGTGGCGGTTAGCTAGTCATTACAGATGAGGTTTTTGTCCAGGATAACTTTAATTATTTGTGAGCTGCTGAACAGTGAAAGTGGAGCTGCATTGATTGAGGCAGGTAACAATTGATTCTGCCTATTACATAGTCTGAATTTCTTCATCCTGTAGAATCTGTCTACCCTCCTCCTGTGGTCAGAGATAAGACGTACCAGTATTGTGCTTGCTTAATCTGTGTGACTGGGTTTGTCTGCAGTGAAATTGATGTTGCTTTTCATTTTGTATTCACTAAGTTTGTTTGGGTTGCGGGTGGCTCATTCCTCCTTTGCTTTGCTCGGATTACATTTGCAGCAATAAAAGCAATATAACATCATTATATTCCTCATGGATACACAGTTGGGTTCAAAAACCTAAAATCAGGGTGCAGTAATTCAGGTCTTTTACTGACTTTAGTATTTAGACCCAGTTTATTTTGGTAGCTTTATAGTTTAGCTGAGGAACTTACATAATGCCTAAAATGATATTATGAATTTTCAATATTGATGTAGAATGATTATAGCCACAGAGATCGTCTAATTTATTCCCAGAGGGCACTAAGAGATGAGCTGTAGTGGTTTGCCTTTGAATGTAAATACGTTCTAATATAAAGATTAGTACTGGAAAATATTCTGAAATGCGTATGGTCACCAACTCTATCTTAGAAATTACAAAAATGCCAACTTTTGGAGGTGCAAATCTGTCATTGAGCTGTTGTTTTTTTGCATCGGTGTATTTAGTGCTGCGCAGTGAGTTTCTGTGCTCTATTTAATGTCATTCAATAGAATTAATTTGTTTTCATTAATCAACATAATTTCCAGTGAATTTCTGTTTTTATTAATACTGCTACACGCGTTTGTGTCTGGTTTAGGACGTTAAACTTATTTTCCTAAAAGCATGTTTATTTTTTTAGCCTTTTCATCTCCTCTCCTTTTACTTGATAACTGCTCGCCGAAGTCCCCAAAATAGCTACCAAAATAATATAAAAGCAGAAGTTCTGTTGTTCTGATTCTCGCCATAGCTTTTAAAAGCACATTCTGAGACTCCACTGCTTTCAGTAGGAGAAATGCTGGCTCTTTATTAGAAAATTTGAAAGCTGGTTTATCTTAAGACTGATTGTAAGTATCTTTGATTTAATGCGCAAAGATATTTAGTCAGGTAGGCATCAGTGAGTAGCCATATTAACCCAATACATCTTTTATTGTAAAAACTGTGCTTTACACTGTCAGACTCCTTAGCACTTTAACATGCTTTATTAAGCAGCCTTTAGGTCACCATTATTTCTCAAATTTCTCTCCATGGTTGTGTGTGCACAGAATGTATGTCCTTGTAATTTAAAGCATGCAGTTATAAAGCATTCTCCTCTATTGCATAAACTTAAATGATCTTAAATAGTTGCCTGTGATTTTTTTATTTTTTAGTGATTCAGTTGTTGACATTTCGGTGAGAGTGCTCATTTTGTTCTGTATTAGATGTACGAAAATTATTTTGAAATTAAAACAAGTGACTCTGTAGGGCTTGAGATCTGTAAATCATTTTTGATTAAAGATGTGATTTGCCAATTAATGTTACCATCTAATTGAAAGTATTTGGACATAAGTAAAAGTCTTGAGTAATTCAGATTTTAAAGTGATTTTAAAATCTTTCTTTTCCTCACTTTCTGTGTGGAGAGCTAGGGATCGAAGCGAATCCCACAACAAAACACAGTCATAGCTTCTAAAATCAATACTACTGTTGATACCTATTAGGAAAAACAAAGCTGCCCTTCTTTAATATCTGGTGGTTTATCTGCGGCGAAGGCATCTATCTGTGTGTCCCAGTGTTGAGAATTACCCAGCTTAATGCTTGGTATTTTAACTGATACGAAACAAAGTTTCAGCAGATCCTGAAAGCGCATCAAAAGGGAGAAACCTCTTTCCTGCAATCAATCTTCTTAAATGCAATTAATTTTCTTCCGGTCTTTCCTCTGACAGAAAGGGACGAAGGCTCCTCAGGCAGCAGGGAAGATTCACACAGATTTTGAAAAGGGATTCATTATGGCTGAAGTAATGAAATATGAAGATTTTAAAGAAGGAGGTTCAGAAGCTGCTGTCAAGGTGAGCTCCCCATCTTTTTCTTCTCCTTTCCTCTATATGTGCCATTTTTCCATTTCAAGTCTATTTTTCACTGGGAAGAAGTTCTTGATGCAAAGTGAATCTTAACAGTCACCTCTAGCAATAGACCAGAATCTATTTTCGTCTTTCACTTAGGAAAGAATTCAAGTGCACCAACTTACTGAACAGGAATGCAGCTATTTCAGTATCCAGGATTTGACAGTGTGTGGACTAAATGTCAACACTAAGACCAAGTACTAGGCTATTTTTTTTTCCCTCTGTTTACAAGTTAATGTTCAGAATTTAATAAGCCTTAAAATGAACTCGGTTTTGAAAAATCGAATTGTTAAGATGAGATCGCAGATTTTTGAATCGCCTCTAAAAGGAAATGCAAGAAACAGAAAATCTGTTTCTTCTAATATTGTGTCCTCTTGTTTCGAGTTTGCAGTGTTGGATGCAAATGGTTAAGGAAATATTGCATATAAAAACTACCTTTTTTTTTTTTGCCAGGATTAGTGGATTTCACTCCTAGACTCTCGTAGGCATAATTAGAATCTTAAATTTTCCCATTTCAGTTTTTAATTCAATCGCCCTTTGATGTCTTATTCAGATGCCATTCCTTACTTTGATTGTTCAGGGCGCCAGTAATAGTTGTATGTAGTCCACGAAAACATATGAGAACAGGAGAGGTTCCCTAGCTGTTATCTATTGACTAGACAGTGAAGATATTTAATGTAAAACTTTTTTCTTGAGCCCACTCTTCTTTGTAGTGGTGCTTCTATTAAGAAGAGTTTTATCTGCTTTCTCAACACTAGAGGGCAGAGACTGATTGGGTGCCCAAAGATGTGCCCTTCTTACGGCTGACAAATTATATCTGATTTGAAGTTATTAAATATGAAATGAACTTGTACATGGCAAATAAGCGTCGTAAGAAAAGCTGATTGTCTCTGTGTTGCTCTTGCATTATTTCCACCTTCTTTAAGCAGAGAAGCTTCCCTTTATTTCGTGCCCGTTTGATTTCTCGTTTGGCTTTTTTGATCTTTCATTAAGATTTGTATTTTATAAAATTGTAATTGCAAAGCACATTAGTTTCGTTTAATCAATCTCAATATTTGAAGGTTCCTACGCGCTATAACGTGTTAAAGAATTTAAAAGGTTCAGCTTTATTGTTTGCTATTTGATAGCTTGAAAGGTATGCAAAACTATGATTTCAGATTCAGCTTATTCTCAGTGGTATCACTAAGGAAGATCATACTGAGCAGCGGGACTTTAATAGGTTTGTTTGAACCCCAGGAAGTGAAGGAAAAAAATCCTAGTATAATTGGTTCGTTGCGGCATGTGAACTGCCTTATGAAAAGGGAAGTAGAGTTGTAGTTGTAAAGTGAAACCACAGCTATAAATAAATCTAATATTCTGCAGTCAGAAACCACTTTATGTAACCGAGATTCAAATTTTGCCAGAAACGGTTTTTGAAGCTGAAGTCTGAGTGTTTTCCCTGGGAGGCTGTCAGTTAATACCTATACAATTCATCTAGCAGTATTGAAGTATTTTGCTTTTTTTTGTTAGTTTGTTGGTTTTTTCTGCTTTTCACAATGTAAGATTGTAGATATCAAGCTTCCATGTTCAAATTCTATTTAATGATTAAATTTTTATGGTTTTGAAGTGTCTGCAAAGCAAGGATATTTGCATTTGTTACTCAGTTTTTGAATCAAGGTCAGAAAAAACGCCTTGCTTTTAGAGAAATGCATTATATTACTCTGGTCTTTTCCAATTTGCATTTAATACAATGTTTCATGCCATACACAATACTAATTACTTTGATATTGCTGGCAAATTTCAAAATTAAATTTGGGAGCTTTTAGGAGTCAACTGAAATAACAGTGGTAATGGGAGTTGCTTGCTTTGTATGTTATCGAGTTGATCGATTTTTAAGTTTGATTTTGTGTGTGTCTAACACCAGTACAGCATAACTAATTTAATGCCAGTGCTGTGAACTATACACTGAATAGCTCTGTGTGGGCTTTGTAGTCTACAGGGATATCGCATTATTAGCAATCATATCTGCTTAGGCAAAGCTGGCTTCTACAGATGGCTGCTTTCAAGTGCAAATGAACTGGTTAGACGTGTCTTGTTTAATACATACTCAAGATTCACAAATGGGTATTGATTTTTTCAACCAGTGTTTCTGATAGCAATGGAAATGGATTAAATGGTCTCTAGAGAATTTAAAGGAACACTGTCACTTTTAATTAACTGTAAACTGGTAACAAAAATACATAAACTTGCATTAGTGTGTCAAAATGTATTTAATTACAGAACTCTGTGCCACTTTGACAGCATGCAAGAGTGTGCTAAAAAAATCTGCAGTGTTACTTTGTGGAGGTCAGGTTTTTCTACAGATTTTTGTGAGTAATAAATGTATTCGACTGTAAAATGTCTCTGTACCTGTGCCTGCAGCTCCTGCTTGCTGACGATTTTTACAGCACTGTTTTATTAGTGTTTATGCCATCAATTAGTCTAATTACTCTTGACTCTGAGCATTATTAGGATCTTCAAAGGGAAAAACTACTAAGTCTACTTGAAAGTAAACCTTTTGTAGTCTTAAACGAATTTCCAAGGGGGGAAATATAAAAACATTAGTGAAGTCCTATTTATTATTTATCGATAGTGTTGCACGGGGTAAGGTCAATTACTGCTGCGCTATATTGTCAAGGCTATTTTATCTGCAGTTTTCTGTAGGCTAGCATCACTGGTGACAACGTTTAAATAAGAAACCACAGCAACGAGCTTATCGAGCCTCTAAATTCCTAGACAGCAATGCGGGGAAATACATTGCTCCACAGAGCGGGTTTTGTGAAAGAAAGGTGTCCAAGTGAACTGTGTACCATTAATCTGATCTGTTCTACGGCAACTAAGGTCATTAGTTAACAGCTTTCCTGTAATGGGATCTTAGCATGTCACCACTGTGACAGTGTCATTGAGAATAATGGCACAGTGAGGTCTTGCATGGAAGCACTTTCTCCTGCAAGAGGAAACTTCAAAACAGGAATGGTTATTGAACTAAAGCCGAAGCTCTCAACTTTTCCATATTGTAGATCACTTTTCAAGATAAATGCTTCTGCAGACCACCTCCCGCCCAGGCTGTCAGTCCTAATGCCACAGCTTCTCCACAGCCTCGCTAATACTAGGTTTAATTACGATGAGATGAAGATAGAAAAATATAATAGTAAATTCTAATGCGGAGAGCACGGGTATTTAATAGGTTCCTCGCCTATTTTCCGCTCTCCTCAAGTACGGCATTTTCATAACGAATTTCCTTTTCATGTCTTTGGTCTATGTGCCTTCTCCTGTATCCTGATTTCACAGCCTATCTGCTCTTATGTCTGTCCTTCTGAAGCAAATTCCTTCTAAAGGAAATTTCTGACAGAAAAACTGAGCCTGTATTTTGTGCTCCTCAGTCCTTCGTTATCCGAGCACAAGCAGACAAGAGAGCCCCGCGCGGAGCACGAGGCTTACACTGTTGTGACTTGTGCATCGTGTTCCCGTCTTCGGTTTTGGCAGCGCTCGCTTGTCCTTTGCTGGAGCCGCTCAGAAGTAGTTCCTACACTACTGTAAGAGCCAGGCAGCCACGAGGCAAACTGTTGCCGACCGCCCTCTCCAGCAGCGCTGGTTTAGATTCCTGCCGCCAGCGTTTGCCATCTGCAGGTTTTTTTAGGTGAAGAAAAATAGAAAACCTGAAAGCTGAAAAATAAAACCCCCCCAAACAAAAATCTAGTTGTTTTCGGTGTCCTTTATCTTAAGACTCGCCCTGGTTTACAGATTTACCACTGTACAATGCAGATGGTATTTAAGCACCGCCGGTTCAGTGGAGGTTAAATTATTTTTGTATGTATTTTATGTGTATGTAAAACCAAATTACGTCAAACTGAGGAGTATTTTGGCTGTCAAACTCTGAAGCTGAAGTAGTAGCGTTTCTTTACCAAAATGTATTTAAATAATTACCATTTGAAAATACTAGAAAATATCGAACGAAATAACCCATTTTCCTTTTGTCTGCTCTATTTACAGGCTGCTGGAAAATACAGACAGCAAGGCAGAAATTACATAGTGGAGGATGGAGATATTATCTTCTTTAAATTTAATACACCTCAACAACCCAAGAAGAAATGAATATCAGATGTTGTTCCTTGCTCAGAAATAAACTGTGCTGCTTCAAAAAGCATATGAATTTTTATTTAGGATGGAATATCTGGAAACAAACAGCATACAGTTTCTACCTAGGGAACTTCCCTTCCCCCTAGTGAAATTATTCTTGTTTGTTTTGAATTAAAATATGGCACCTCCAGCGAACACGCAAGTTCACTAAATGTGAACAGCTTTGCATTTCAAACGATTAAGACCCTACTCCAAATTGTAGAAGCTTTTCAGGAACCATATTACTCTCATGATACTTCATTAATCTCCATCATGTATGCCAAGCCTGACACGTTTGACAGTGAGGACAATGTGGCTTGCTCCTTTTTGAATCTACAGATAATGCATGTTTTACAGTACTCCAGATGTCTACACTCAATAAAACATTTGACAAAACCAGCCTTGGTGTGTTTGGGGATGTCTGTATTGACTGACTGTGGTGTGCTGAATGCGATACGGCACCTGGTGGATGCTGATTACAGAATTTTAAGACGTGTATGGTACAGTAACTGGCAGTGTGGGGCAGCTGCAATTGTATCTCAAAAGTGAGTCTTTCATGGGAATCAGAAGATTAGGATGCCAATGATTTGGCTCAGAGAAGTTAATGAATTTGTAGATGGACATTCACTGAAAGATGATAGTAAGGATAATGATGCAGCCTAAATGATTTTTACTGGAGAGAGGAAATACACGTAGAAAAAGCATGCTGTCTTTGAGACTGAAGCTGCTTTGTTCAAATAATTTTGAAGATGTGTTTCGCTCTTGCCTTGAACTTGCTAAATCGCGGAGGCGGCCACAGCAGTGCCTGATGCTGTGTGTTGTCCTCTCAGGTCTGGTTTTCAGGCCAGCGGAGGGTGACACGGATGGTGTGGAGGAAGAGGTCGCGCTGTGCTGGATGGGCAAGTGGTTCTGCTGAAATAAGGCTGCACCTGCGAGTAATTTGTTACCCCTCTAACCATGAGGCAGAGCAAGTCTCCTTGAGTAACGCAGAAGAATAAGTTGTTGGCAAAAATAAAACCACCTTTGTACTTTTAATGCAGGCTGTAGAACTGCTCTTACTTGCAGTATGTTTAATGTGTTTAAAACAGCCTGGCTTTTTCTGAAGTGCCCGATGCCTGTGGTTTCAGCGACAGACATAGTGTGGTCAGGGCTGGGAGAGATGCTGATGTTAGCCACCAACCGTGGCTCGTTGGTGTGCCAGAGCTCTCGCGTCGCTGTGATAAATTTCTGTGCTATCAACTTTGACAAGGTGACTTGCCCCTGGCCAACCTCCCCTCTGCGTTTCCGATACTGGGAGCGCTGGTCATGTCCTGTGCAGAGGCGTCTCTGGAGACGCTGCCTTTGAGCTTCGTCACTCGTTTCTGAAAGAGTGAGATGTGGGTCAGCCCGAGCCACGAGGCTCATTATTGGAAAGTTGGCATCATGCCTTTAATTGCACGGAGGAGAAAGAGGGAGGGCAGATGACTTCAATACATAGTTGTTGATTTTGTTTTAAAGGGGGCCTCCTTTTCTTGTGGCAGCAAGGGATGAGAGAGTGTTGTAAAGCAGGGAAATTAGGGCTTCAGTGTTTGGGAACCCTTGAAATTCGCTTTTGTGCCATCGCCCTGGTGCAGCCAGCATTTGTTCTTGGTGTTATTTTGATGTTAGGTAATTGAGAAAAGATCAAGACCGCCAAACCTTGCGTTAAAGAGTCCAGTCCAGAAGAAACCAGAGCCTACCTGTTTCTCTTGGAAGTCGGCGAGGTGCTCCTGACAGAGAAAGGCTCATGCTGAAGCTCAGACGCAATGAAAGGTGAGTGAGAAGTGGAGTGGATGTGTTGGGGGAAGAGACGCAACCTCTTCACTGCACTGATACCGCCAGAACGGGTTCTCTTCTCCTGTCCAAAATCCATTCTCATTTCCAAAATATCCCAATGCTTCCTAATTATCGTGTCAGTGAAGCTGTTAGAAAGGACAGCACAATCGAGGGATTGCTTTGTATTTTTACATCTCTTGGTTACATTTAATAAGCCACGTTTGTTTAGATTTGAGTGTGTGTACTTCACAATACTTCCCTGTTCTAAAAGTAAAAATAATTAAAAATTGAACAAAGCAGGTTTTTTATAGACAGAGGATTTTGAGGTTATTACAATAGTCTGAAAATAGAAAACGTACTTAAAACACTTGCCACATCTTCTTTAAAAAATATATATATACTATAATGTTTTATGTTTTGGCCTGTTAACTTGTCTGAACAGTTTATCTGTTCAGCTCTTTTAACTAATGTTCTTTTAACTACTGAAGCTAAGAAATTATTTTAGAATAAAACCAAGTTTTCCTAAATGAAGGGATAATCTGATAAGCTCCATTTCTCCTATCACTGGTGACTTGTGGCCACTGCCACAGTAAATGTGTGGCCTGTGTTTCTTAGTGGGTCTGTCCATCTCGGATGTGTGACTTGTAGATAAACGTAGCAAGTTTCAAGCACTCTGTTTAGAATAGAATTGTGATTTAATTTCAGCCAAGCACATATCAGTTATGCACTTCAACCTGCACAGGTGGCTCCAGGTGCAGCACATCCATCCTGCTCACATTTGCTATTTAAGGAAAAAAAAGGGAACTCTGCCTTGGTGCTCTTGGCTCTGTGACCTGTACTCGCTGGGGTGATGGTGGTGAGTAGAAGGAGACGTTTTGGTTCTCCAGCTGGAGAAGGGTGAGAAAATATTGTAAGCACTGCTCTTCCAAAGTATGGAAAGGAGGGAACTTTGCAAAGGAGGAGGAGCACTAACCTTTCCTCTTAACTTATGTTCCTTGGTGCCCAACAGCCTGGTGCTGATGGCGTGTTTCATTAAACAAAGGTTAGTGGAACAGGGAAAACTGCTCCCTGCCTCTAAACTGACCAAAAGAGAGTGCTGGAAAGTGATGAGACGGTGAGAGCAGCTGTGCCTGCACTGGCACACAGGGTGACTGCACGGGCAAATCTGGAGAGCAGAGCGGTTGGCACAGAGGACCTGATGTTCCCAGGGCAGTATCTGAGGGGCTGCCTCGGCGTAGCTTTGGCTGGCCCCATCGGGAGCTAGAGTGCAGCTTTCACTTCGGTCTCAAAAAACCCAGTTTGCCATAAGATGCCCAAGGGACAACCAGTTTGCCCATTGTGAGACTCCAGTGCAACACAGAGCAAAGCAGGGGGAGTCTGTGTGTGTGTACGTGAAGAGGTGTGATCAGGAGAGTCACTTCTAAGAGTACACTCTTGGTCAGATGAAAACATTGCTGCAGGCAGGTAAAGGCTTACTGCTGTCTTTTATTGGCAGCATCAATAGCAATATCTAATGGTGTCTTTCGGCACCCCAATATGTGACATTTCAGACCATTAGGAAGCACAAGAAAGTACAGAAATTTAACTTTTGAAGACTATTTGCACCCACAAATACCCCTCATGTAGGGGTTTTCTGTCCTAATCGGTGATTCCCAGAACAGCACAAGGGGAGCAGGCTTGGGCTTTCTCTGTGGATATCAAACTAAATACTGTTTCTGTAGTACGGTACCCAAAGTAAAACAGAGAGTGGGTGTGCTCAGTGGGCAGTGAGGAGCTAAAAGTAGCCACCTCACTGCCTGAAACTCAGGTGTGTTTGTCCGGCTGTTTGAAAATTGAAGTGAACGCTGTGGGAGATGTAGCAAACATTTTACCAAGACATAGCCGGCCGTCTCCTGGCTGCAGTGGTTGGCAGTGATGTTGTGTGCCCTTTCTGTCAGATGGTTTAAACCCCGACTGGTTCTTCTGCCAGGTGCAGGGTAGGGCCATAAAATTGCCTTTCGGAAGGGCAACGTCTGTGGCAAGGTTTTCAGTTTAAAAAAAATTAGCTAAATTTTATCATTTCTCTCAACTGATGAACTCAGCTCACAGAGGATGAAGGGAGGGGGAATCATTAGAAGTCAGTAATTGTTTAAAACTAATAATCACTTGTTTTAATTTTTACTCCCCCCATACTAATTCCGTATGTTTGATTTTGCTAATCCACCATTTCACTTCAATTACACCAGGAAAACCACCGGAGGCTTTGGGAAAAACCAAAATAATCAAAGTACTGGTATTCATCACAGTATCCCACAGACTGAAATAGTGGTGTGCTAGTTGGGCTTTGAAAGTTTTGAAGTAAATTCTGCGTTTCAAGGCTCTCTTTGAAGCAGTTATTTCTTGGCTTCCATCTACAGGTAGTGCCCATTCCCGATCCATGAGAACAGACGCATATGGCAGCGTGTTGCATATTGTGAAATAAGTTACATGTGTGTGCTTGCCATCAGAGCCCGATGATTTGGTAGGTGCCTGCTCTTCGGAGCTCATTACAGCTCCGTGCAGTTACGGAACGCCTGTAACGTTTTATTTTCTGCATGCAGAATGTATGTGCTCAGCACGGAAAAACTTCATAAACCCTATAGAAAATAAAACCTGCAGCTGTTGGCGAAATGCGTGCACCTGAGCCTCGGGAGGTGCAGGGGCTGGCAGATCCGGGCTGGCTGAGCAGGGACGTGAGGGTTTCCTTGTCCTCTGCAGCTCCGCTGCTGCTGCGGACGGGGAAGGTCTTTGGCTTCGGCACCGCTGGGCCCTGCAGGGCAGGAACTGTGGAACTGAAAAGGCTAAGGTTATACATGGGTACGTCCAAACACGGATAAGTAACACGCCAGGGGCTGTTTTGGTGAGGGTTGGGATGGAAGAAGTACTGCTCTGTGCTGGTAATGTTTTTACGCCCAGCGACCCAGAGCCTTCGGCTGAAGCAGAGCCGGGTGCGGGGTGGGCTGCCTGTGCTGCCCATGGACCCCCCACTGCCACAGCCACAGCAGCGATTCCCCGCCTTGCCCACGGCAGCGCCTCCAGGTTTGATGTTACAGCTCATTTAAGCCCGGACTTGAAAGTACCGAGTTAAATCCCTGCACTGCTTGTGCCTCTTATACCGAGTTCACTTGCTATATTGTGATGAGCCTAATAATCATGGCAGAATGCAAGGAGGAGGAAAGGTCTGAAGGGGGATTTGGGAAATGCGTTTGTGAGGACCTTCACCAATTTGTGGCCATGGACACGCAGAGGAGCTGCCTGTACCCAAAGTACAGCCTGAGGTAAGTGCACGTGCCCCCAAGTTTGGCGCCTACTCCTGAGAGCAAAGGAAAAAAGTCAGACTGCACAAAGGAGTCCACAGAGTTTGATTTATGGTAAACATGTAATAACTTAAAGGTTAATGAAATCCTCCTTCAGTAATGGGGAAGGCTGTTGCCCACACACAAAGGTTCCCGTGAGCGAGCCGGACACCACGGCTCAGCGTGAGGACACCGGCACGAGGGTCAAACCGCACGCAGCTGCTGCAGCCTGCCTGAAGCATGGAGGGGACAGAGGTGGTGGGGGTGCCCTGGCCCAGGACAGGGATCCTCTCCCCTCTCCCCTTTCTCCTCTTCTGCCAGGAAGAATCCCCCGTGCTGTGCAAGAGCAGAATTAGCTCTTACCAGGGGCTCTGGTGCTGCTCCAGGGCCTCCTTGCCAAATTTGTCAGCAAAAGATACAAGATTTGCTTGCCTTTAAAAATTGCATGCAAAACCTTTTAGCTACCAAAGAGTTAAACTTCTCTGAAGTCTGAATTGTGGGTGAAGTAGCCAAATTTGGTTATAAATCCTGTTTAAGTTTCAAAGCACAGCATTATTGGAGGTAGCACTAGTAACATCAAACAGCCTTGATAAGATCAACAAATTACTAAGTATAATTGTTTGTGCTGGGGTGTGTGCAAGGAGATAAATAGCTCATAAATTAAATACCAGTGCCTGAGGGTGAGTCATTCATGGATTCAGAGCTGTCCTGCCACTCACAAGCAAAAAAGTAATTTTCTCTTAGTTCAGTAATTATGCAATTCGAGATCTAAGATCAGCAGTCAATGCTAGGTGTGCTCACCAAGGTGGGAGGGCATTCAGCCATTGGAGTTTCCCATACATCGATTGACAAAAAGTCTGTTGCTCGTCCCTGTAGTGGGGAATATTCTGACTGAGGCACGATTCTTCGGTAAGATAAGGAAGACTTGCATTAAAAAGGGATTAGAAATAGAGTAAGGGTCAGTTTTTGCTGATGTCAATTGGCAGCCCTCTCTTGGCTTCAGCAGAGCAGTACTAGTTTATGCTAGCAGAAAATCTGGCCCAAATTATTGAAAGGAAAATCAACAGTACCCCCCGTGATGACTGCTGTAGTCATCCAGAACAGTGTCTGCCACTGAGGGGCACCTGGCACCTCGTACGAGGGGTCATTAGAGCCCTTTCCTGCCTTCTTCATAAGACCCCGTGAGGGTCTCAGTCTAATCAAGGTTTTCCTAAGGACAGAGGATAGTAATGTAATCTGTTATTGTAACAACATCATCTCGATCTGCTTTTATTTACTAATGTTTTGTCAGCCAATAAATATTTTTCTGCCAAATTCAGATAGAGATCTCACTGAGAAATCATGTTTTTGGGGAATGCAGCATAAACCTCACAGCTGCTCAACAGTGGTCGCTGCTGGTATCAACTCGCAGAACTCAGGGGACGATGTGATTTGTGTAACCCACAACCCTCCTGACCACTGGGATTTCAAACAGCCTTGGCCCCTTCTGTCTGCGGAGCGTGGCAGTGGGGGAAGAGCAGCGGGAATCCCTCTGGAGAAGGATGGGAAGAGCGTGATGGACGTTAGCTGTTCCTGCGCAGCCCACTTGCATCCCTGGCCTCCGATCCAAAGGCTTGCAACTCTCTGGCTACACAAACAAGTACACCACGAGGTAAGCAAGGATAAAGACTAATCAAAGTCGAAAATTAGTTTTGAAGACCCTCTTTGCTTGCTGTGTTAAGGTGGAAAAGTTTATACGAAGATGGTTTTACTTCCTGAGTAACAGCCAAACCCTGATGTCTCCTTTGCTCATTGCGCTTCAGTCAAGTCCCCAGAGTGGCAGAGTTCAACCTGTGGTCCCCCCGCAGGTTGCAGGGCTGGTGCCTTCAGGGCTGCCTCGAGTTCAGGCTCACGCACACAGCTCGGTGGCGTGACCGGGTTGCATGGGGGTGTCCCACACAGGCCACTGGAAGGGCTCTTCCCTGGAGGAGGAGTGTCCGTGTCTCCATTCCTGCCAGCCTCGGCTCCCATCCCTCCTCCCGAGGACTGGGAGCACGTAGGGGTTGAGACGGAGCTGTGAGGACCTTTCCTACACGGAAAAGTGCTGGAAGTCTATGCAAGGCATAAACAGGATTATCAAGTTCTACCTAGGGATGGCTGCTATTTAAGTCCAACCATTGACAGGTTTATATTTCTCCATAAATAACAGTGGGATCCTGCCCTTAAAGTTTTGGGGCCATTCACAGAGCAAAATCCTTCGACTATCAGCTCTTCCCCAGGACAGGCTCCCTCACTCATTGAGAGGACTAACAGTGCATTGGTTTTGGTCCAGAAATACACATAGGAGAGGAGGAAGCATAGCTGGTGTAAAATTACATGTGTGGTGTACGAAGTACATCTTCTCCAGTAAGCAACACCTTCTTACTGCGGTGTCTCCATCCCTTTGTGTGCAGCCTGGTGGTTTTCTCCAAGTCCTGCGGTCCCGGTGGGATGGTCACCTGCCACTCGGGAACCTGCCATCAGGTGAGGACACTTCTCTCGCAGGCTGCCTCTTAGGTGCTGTGCTGCAGGGAAACCCTCACCGTGGGGGGGTCCCTGTCTAAAGCCAGAGCATTGGCTTGAGACGCGCCTGTGGGGAGTGTTTGAGGTCAGCCCTGGCTTCACTGGCAGATGCCATTCTGGGAACAGAAGAGAAATGTTTAATTTATATTTACTTTTTAGGAAAGAAGCTGTAAGTGCGCTCTTTTATTCCAAAATAAAAATGTGTTAATGACTGGAGTGTTTAGCGCATTGGGGATGTCATTGTTTTCAATTACGTGCCATTCTGACGGGAGCGCACAGATTCTTCGGCTGAATGGAGATTTGTGCTGCAGCTATTTGTGCCTTTTAAAACATTTTCTTTACTACTTTAAGAGAAAAGTGTAAAATGGCAATAATGACATATTATTACAAGTAAATTACACCGTAAAATAGCATTAATATTGCAGTTGAAACCTAGAATTTGAAATAAGATGGAAATATTCATTTGCACGCAGCTTTTGTTCTTATCAAAAGCGATTTGGATTAGGAATGAGATTTACTCGGCGCCCGCGCTGGCAGGCGAGCCAACGCTCGGTCACCTGGCTGCGGCACGGGCTGCCAAGCTCATCCGTCACCAGCAGCCGCGGCAGCCTCGGGCAGAGCCCGGCACACCCCGGGGTAGCACGAAGCACCCGCAGGGAGCAGAGATGCTGGAAACACGGCTCGGAAAGGCCTCGTGTGCGCAGCAATGCCTTGGTCTGGGCAGCCGGGGCTCCCGCGGGAGTGGGGATGGCCTCGGTTTTGTGTCCTTGGTGGAGGTGGGTCTGTGTCGCAGCGTGGGAAACCCACTCTTCTCCCACCCAATGAGGAAAGACTAATAGGTAATTAGAAATTAATAAAACCGAAGTGGGTGCGGGATAGTAATCGGGAACCTTGTGCTTAAGGAGAGTGCTCAATGATTTAATACTCGGTTTTATGAACTGTCCCTTGAATTTGCCAAGCCTGTTCTTTAAAGGTCAAGGTTTTTTTGGTCTTTTATTTCTCCTCCTCCACTCATATATGTAAAACTGTAAAACCCTTGAAGGGTCACTTCTGTGCAGAGAAGTTTTGCAGTGGTAAGGTCTGCATGAGAGATCCTTCAGAGGCGTACATAGGAGGGATGGGGGTATCGGACTGCGTTTAAGGAGTATTCTTTTCTGGGCTGTGTTGGCATTGAAGAGCAAGGAAGAAGAGAAGCGATTTTCTTGATTTCAGGGTAATTCCTTTAAGTGAACCTGCATTTCCAAAGGCCTTTGTTTGCCTCTTACATACCCTGCAGCAACGTTTGCTGGCATCCATCACCCACCTTTCAAGTAGGACACGGTATTCTACATTTAATCAGCGCCACCAGCAAGGTCCTGATCAGCTCTCTGTGGCAGTTGGCCCTAAATCCTCCCCTCTCTTCATGCTTCATCCCCAAACAGAACAGACCTCCCCTTCCTCACGCCTCAGGCGAGGGCAGCCAGGCCCACCCCAGCAGGCAGCAGCCATCTGATGGCCATAGGATAAAAAGGGAAATCTCAGGAATCCAATCCCCTTTTGGTCCCAACTTTTATTAATTTGTATTCCCATCAGCACAAAAAAGAGAGTATTAAACCTAAAATTGATCCCTCAGGCAACTTTGGGTCGATTTTACACTTCTAGCATTTCTGATCTCTGCCAAGTTGAGTGATACAAGGGAAGCACAAAATCTCCATACGTGGAGTCGCTGATGCCTCTAAAATGCTGCTTTGCAGCAGTGATGCATCTCCGTTTTCTCTTTTTGCAGTGATTTTGCTGTGGCGCAGAGAAAATGAACTGCCAGTCCCTGAACCCTGTCTTCTGCTCCTCATGACCCCCACAGAGGGTTTGGGCCACGGATGGTGTCCATGGGAAGCAGAGGGTGGCTGGACAGGCCAGAAAGTGCTGCTGTGATGCTGCTGCATCCTTGCTCAGAAAGGTAAGACCCAGGCAAAGTTCCCTCTCTGCAGGATATTATGTCCGAGCCATTAAAAACCAATCAAAATAAAAGGAATTAGGATGGCGATGGGAGCCAGAGTTAGCAACCCCAAAGGCTGCCCACAGTGGCTAAAGGCAGCCCCTGCCAGGGCTTGGGGGAGCTCCTGCTGAGCTGGCTCTGCCGCCCTCCCCTGCTTCTGGCTTCAGCTGCTTTAAACCTGATCATAAATGTCCTGCGTGCTCCTGACAGCGTGGTCCTCGTGGCAGCGAATTTGGGAAGCTGAGTGACGCTCAGCCCTGCACGTGCTCCTCTGCTGGGCCGCTGTTCCTGCGGGATCAGGCGTGTTTCTGATGGGTGAATGACTGACTTTGGCAAACTCTGCAGCTTTGAAACATTTTTCAGTTGTCCCATGAGGAACATGAGGTTCTGTGAGATATCGTACAGAAGAGCCTCATAAATTGTACAGTTTCTTCTGGGGGCCCAAAGAGCAGCCAATGAGCCCAAAGGCATTTGGTGCCCGAGCTAAGGACCCCGGCGCCTGGCCCTTGGTGTCCTCACCAAGCATCCACACCTGAAAAATATCCATCTCTGTTCTTGTTTTGATATGCGATCTACTGAGCAGAAGTACCTGTCCATCACACTACTGGACCCCTGCGTCCCCTCTGGATGTAGGAATCAGTTTGGGAATGCAGGGTGTAAGAAATAAGTGTCCTTCATTTGATGCTGTTGGGAAAAAACCCCAAACCTCAACTGGTTAATCAGGTTTTGAAAATGTCTCTGAGAAAGACATTTAAAAGCACTTCGACAAAGTTACCTCAGAATAACAATGAGTGAATAAGCAAAAATAAGCACGAGAGGCCCTGAGATAAGAGAAAGGAAAAGCTGTCCGGGTCTTCCATGCCAAGAGAAGAGTTTCTAAGCTTCGTATCTGGAATAACCAAAAAAAGGAAGGCAAGGTCTCAAGTTTTGTTATGGTTTGCAGGCAAATGCAACTTTAATTACAATAATCCCACTGTATTCATTGAAGCTGTTCTGTGCTTAGACTTACGCTTGTGACTAAGTCTTTGCCTAAAGAGAAACACATTTGTATAAGCAAATTAAGGATATTCATGCTCTAAATCTTGGTTATCCTGGTTAAACTGGGGACCAAGGAAGCTTTTCCGGGTGAGGATCAGAATAGGCCTACGTACCTCAATTATCTAAATATTTTTAGCAAATTTGATATTTACCAATGCTCAAATGATGTGTGGGTATGTGGGAAACAGAGTGAAATATTAAAACGTTTGCAACATATCCTGGCATATTTAAAGATTTATGGACTTTGTTCGTTGGGTGGCTTTATGAGCCTGCACTCCCGACGGCGCGTTTGTGCTTTCACTTCTTCATAAATCCACGGAAACTTTTCAGAAAAGTTTTAACTACAACATGTCAATGAACTATAAAGGAAAGGTTTATTTTGTATATACCCTCTTTACCTGAGGTCCATGGTTAGACTCTGCATTAGAGCTTCTGGCTCTCATGTGCTCAGTTTGTGCTTTTGATCATGCCACTCTTTGCACAAAGCTGAGAGAATTTCTGCTTCATAAAGAGGAAAATACAGACGCGTTTTGATGTCTATAGAAATGCATGTTTGCTCTTATTTTTGAGGCAGGGGAACTTAGGGTTTAACATCTCTACAGTTCTTCCTGGGTCTCTGTGCAATCAAAGTTTCCAAGGAGGACTTAATGGGGAATAGAAATCATTTGGTTGTGGTGGTGGTGGTGTACTCGATACACTTTTCTTTAAAGGTTGTACACTGATAAAAATAGTAAGTAACCTAGTCTACTCATAACTGCTTCATCTTTAAGTTCATGCAAGTTTAGGGAGCTGTAAGTGACTAAAAGGATGAGTGGCTTAAGATTCACTGAGTGATACTGCAAATACAAGGACTGAAATACCAAAGGAGTAAAGGATATATAGACCTTTGCCCATTACATCAAGAAAATGAAAAAGTTCGGAAGGGGGAGGGGGGATTCCTGTGCTGCATTTTTCAAGTCCTACTCCAAAAGGGGTAACCAGCCCATTAGTATAGGTGCCAGGAAGCTCGCTTTTGTGACATCTCGCCAAACACACCTACTTTCACTGGACCATAGAAAGATCAATCCTGTCTGAAAACCACCCATTACCTAAGACACCTAATTTATATTAGAAGCTCACTAAAAGGCACTGTCTGGCCCCCAACCTTCACTTCCAATGATAAAGAGGATGTTTTACACCGTATGTGACACTTAATCAAAACCGATATTCTTTAACAAACCCTTAACCTCTAGCACACAGGAGTCATATGAGGCCAAGGGACAAGACACAGATCCAGCTCAGGGTGGCATATCCTTTGATTAAGATGATACAGATTTCCCATTTTTATCAGGGTTACGGATTCTGGATATATCCCTTTTTGATTTGTCAGCATTAAATTTCAGTAGAGGTTCAAGCCAAAGAGAGACCAAGACTAGTTCTGTCTTCAACTGCGTATTAGGAGATAATTTCTCTGAATCCTCTGCAGTAATGATCCTCAGATCTTCTGATCTTTCTGTAAGCAAGTTTTCCTGGGAACCTGGATTTAAACTATGGCACAAACCTTGCTTGCATCTGGGTCCTTTCTTAAGGAGGAGTATCTAAATACACTTATTCTGTGAGCCCTGAAATGGACCTTTTTTCCCTTTCCTCAGGTCTTTTTCAAAGAGGCAAACCTTCAAGTGAGTTCTTTCACCCTCCCTTGGATTTCTGGGGCAGGAGGTTTTACTTACGGAGTATATAGTACTTTAGACGAGGATTGCAAACTTCAGGGGGTTAGACAATTTTCACTGCCTGCAGTACATTGGAATCTCAGTATAGTCGACTTTACTCCTGGGTGATTTTCTCCCCCCCCCCACTCCTCACTTTTTTAGGTAACCCCTTGATCTAGCATTTGTATGTGGCTGATTTGGGCACAGGAAAGTCTCTCAAACTCCCCAACACAGGAAAGTTTGGCTGTTTTCTCTCTTTTAAGTCAAATTTTTAAGTTGGACCTTTATATTTTGCTGGGAACATGGTTCTGCATGGTTCTACTCTCGTCATTATTCCTTGAAAATAACATGCTGCTGATTGTTAGTGAGTAAAGAAGGTCTTGGAAAGGGTTTTGGGTTTCATTTTCATGTTTTTAAACACCGAAACGGCACATCCGTTCAGTGAGGCTCGACTCCGTGGCTGGCTGGAGAACAGCGGATCCAGGCTCGCGCCTGCCGAGTGCGTGGCGTCCTCACCCAGCACCCAGAAATGTCTCCTACTTGGGTTGTTATCATTTTTGTGATCATTCCTAATACATTTATAGGAAAAGCTCTTTTTGTGAGGAACTGCCTTTCTCCTGCTTTTCCAGAGGAGCAAGGAAGCCACTCTCCCATACAGAGAAGCCCAAAAAGGCTTCCAAAAAGGAAGGACGAGATTTTGCACAACTTTGGGATGCCATGACAAAGAGACAAGAAGGAAGCATTGATTCTCAAACCTTTCAGACCTTTTTTTTAACGCCATAAAGGTTGAAGAGGCAATGTATATAGGCTACTTTTGAAAGAGAACTTCAGTTTTAGAGAGAGAGAGACCTGTAATCATGTTAAATTATCTTTAAAGGTAACTTCTGTTTAGTAAATGCAAAGCCGATGAGCAAAAATCTGGAGGACTGGTTCTAGTTTGTGGCACGTGAGATACAAGAAAGGTCAGCCTGTACCTTGGTTTGTAAAACTTCATTAACAAACAGAAGCATAATCAAGGAGAAAGACTCGCATCTCAGCTGCTGCTCCCAGTCCCTTACCCATCTTGACTTCTTAATCAGAAAATTAATTGGGCCTTGAAATCTTATTTTTTTCTTAAATCTCTTCAGATTTAATCAGTGTGTTCTGCTGGAAGCAATCTTTCACTTAAGATTTCATAGCAATGTAGCTAGAGAAACCATGCCATTTCCTGCATCAAATACATCAAAGTTGCGTGTGTTGGGTTTTTTTAACTAAGCATGTCCCATGCTTCGGTTTTGATCTCTTTGCTCTAAGGAAAGAGTGTGTTTTATTTCTTCTTTCTACCAGAGGGAGGGTGAATCTGCTCTACTGCAATGCATCCATGTGCTTGGATGGAAGCTGATGGCAATGGCAGGGATGCTTCTGTGTTTTATTTCTTCTTTCTACCAGAGGGGGGGTGAATCTGCTCTACTGCAATGCGGTTTACGGTGCCATGTGCTTGGATGGGAGCTGATGGCAATGGCAGGGATGCTTGCTATAGCCAAAACCGTCTCTGTGGCGCGTGGTACGGAGGAGACTCTCCTTGCATCACTGTCTGATTAAAAGGCAGACTCTGCTGTGACTGAGCGCTACTGCTAATAGTTAATAACACTTTCCAAATGTGAGTGCTTTATGGGAGGACGGGATAGGTGGCGAGAAGCCTGAGCTGGGCCCAGTTTTACCTGAGATGGAGAGAGGTACAACGGCGCAGCAAAGCTGAGCGGGTTTGAATTTGTGTCTCACCGCTGCTCCTTGCAGGAGGATTGAGTCCACCTTATCCCTAACTTGGGCATTTTGGTTTGCTGTTCCTTACATCCCAGTGAATACTTTTATTCTCTAATGAGATGGGAGGGCAGGTAATGTTTCCAGATTTAAAGCTTGCTGTTGTGGAGATGTGGCTCCAGAGTTCAGAGGACAAAGGTGCCTCTAGGGGGCCGGGGGGCTGGATTAAAGTATTTAACAGCTCTCTTAGGTTGACTTTACATATGGGGACGGTTAAAAGCTGTGCAGTCCCATGGCAAGGTGCCAGGTTTGTGTTTCGTTTTAAGCTGAAGCTTTTTAAAGAGGCTTATGAACATTGAGGGAGGCATTTTCATTTTTGGCTTCCTTTTAAACACAAAATTTGGCCCCAATGTTAAATGCATTGCCCCGTGACGAGGGAAATCTTGCTCGGCTTCACTGCACAGGTACAAACCCTGTTTCTCAGCCCTGCCTCATGCTGTGGCTTCAGGCTCCCCCTACTGACACCCAACCTGGGGGGGCTCCTCAGGGCCGGAGGGGTCCTTCAAGGCTTCATTAAACCTGATTTCAGCCCAGCTGAGGATACACAGGGTGTGCCAAGCATCCCAGGGCGCAGCTTGGCTGCATCCTGGGCACAGGCATCCCCACCCGGGAAAGGGTCTCCCATCATTACCCTCCCATCCATTCATCCCCTGGCTGAGCTCCCCAAGGGCTGGTGACTCTGGGTTGTGGGGCACCACCGTGTTTGGGGCATCCGATTCATCCCAGCCATCTTCCTCCTGTGGCTGGAAGCAAGCGGTGGATGCCGAGTGGCTGGAAGTCACCCCTCGCTCTGTGCCTGGGGAGCTGCTGTGAGGACAGGCTGCTGGACCCGGGTCCCCTTTCTTTGCTCTGCCCTTGACAGGAGTGGGCAGTGGCTGCCTTCCTGTTCACTGAAGCTCTTCTCCTTGCCAGCTTCATGAACTGCTCACCTACACAAATTTTGGGATACACAAATTCCTGTATGTGCCCTCTCCTTTGCAAGGCACAAATTAGGAAATAAGTAAAACACCGCCTGTCTGTTCCAGCAAGCACAATAGCATCCACAGAGCACAGACTTTTGTCCGTGTTCACAAATGTTAATAAAAAACCCCCTCTTTCATATTGGCCCAGGAAGCAAGCTGGAGCTCATTATAGCTGCATGCTCTATGGGAGCTTTAGAAGTGGTGAGTACGAGATACTTGGTAAAACTCGAACGACATCTAATTCAATCTGAGTTGCCTATTTTCTGAAAAATATATTGAATTATTTTCCTGGGATTAGGTTGTAGTACAGAATGCTAAAAGTTTTGGAAAAATTCAGGAGTGAAAATACAAACCAGCTTGACAGAGACTAACCCAAGAGTGAGGTGGAAAAGGCTATCTTAAATGCTGATGGCAGGCCAGCATCAGTATTTAGAAATTAAGCCCTAAATCTGATTTCTGGACCAACACCAGCTTATGATAAGTGCTGTGGGGAGCAAGGAGCAGCTCCGGGGTCCCTGCAGGGTCTTGGCTCCCTGTCAACTTTGTAGGTGGCCTCTCCAGCCCAGCCCTCTGGGCACAACCCCAGTGGCGGTGCAAGGTGGACAGGGGAGCTCAAGGAGGGCTGCTCTGCCCATATTTCCCCAAACCTCCCAATGGATTGGATGAGTGGTGAGAAAAACAAGAAAACTGATGCAACTGTTGTGGAAGGATCAAGATATCTGTTGATGCTGCCTTGGCCATGCAGCTACAGCCTGGCTTTTGAAGGAGCTGAGGCCCTGCTCCACCAGCCACAGCCCCCTCCGCAGCCTACAGGCACGCAGCTCCCACAGACTCCTGTGTGTTTCAGGAGGATGAAGAACTCAAGTCTTGCAAAGTAGACCAGGAAAAGAATCTGGAGCACCCCTGAAATGTATCATGAGCCCATGTACAGGTGATAGATGCGAGCACTGAGAAGAAAGTGAACTCATCCATGGGAGACGTAGGCTGTAGCAGACAGAAGGCTACAGAAGATGGGAGCAGGTCACCCCAACGCCTGCGGAGGGGCAGTGTCGCCAAGGGCCAGCACACCTGCACACTGTCAGGCCCTGGCTGCAAACTTCCCTGAATCTCCACCATGCGTTTCCTTTCACTTCCGCCGCTAATTGGCACTTTTTACCCATTTTTACATGTGGAGTGTGTTAGTACAGGATAGGGTTATTATCAAATTAATTAGGAGCTCCCTCCAATTATTTTGACGGGCTCTCCCTGCTCCCCCCCGATGGGCTGATTGGCTACCATAAACTCTCCTTCTCTAAACGACTGAGCGGTGCCACGGGCTGATTAACAGCGCTGCCTCGCTGCGCTCCCCCGCCCCATCACCTCCCCGTGGGTGCCAGCAGCACCGCTGCCCTGTTTGCCTCCCTGGTACCGGCGAAGCGCCCGGGACCCAGCGAGCCCTGGGCCTGACAGGAGTTCAGATGTTGCTCCAAGAGGTGAGAGCGGCTGCCCTGGCTCGGTCCTGGGGAGCTTGGGGACAGCATGGCTTGAGCTGGGGGATGTGACTGGAGGGGATGGCAGGGGATGAGCGGAGAGGAGAGGTCTAACGCAGCACCATCATGGCCAACAACGAGGGCAAGGCGGCAGTACCTGGTGTCAGGAGCAGCCAGCTGAGGCTCTCAGGCAGGGGACGGGGATTTATATACTGCATCTTGCAACATACAAAACCCAACTAAGCCAACCAGGGTGCAGAGATTTGCTTAATTGAGAAATAAGCACATAGTTGTGGGTCAGTGACTACACAGCTGATTGGCTGAGGCTATTTTGTTTTGGAATAATTTACAGTTGTTAAATGGATTTGGAAAAGCCTTAATAGTGGTTATTAAACTATTGACTTAGCCTGACGTGTTTAGTGTAGTAATCTGTGTTTGTGTTTGTTGCTGTGAGGCGGCTGCTGGAGCCGGGAAGGTGCCGGGGCGCTGCCAGCCCCAGGCCAGGAGCTGCAGGGTCATAAAGCCCTTCGGGTTTTATCTGGGTCAGAAACGATGCTTTTGCTTCCCCGTAGTTACAAATTCATTATGTGCATCTCCATTGTCATCTACTGAACCTAATTTAATGTCAAAGAACCCTCAAGTACAAAGAGTGGCTTTTTTTGCGACGGTGCGGAAGCAGACTCATTTTTAACTCATCTTTGCAAGGAATAACTTCAAGTGCAGTGCTTGTCGAGTGGCCTTCTGGCCAGCAGTTCAAAATGTTACACATTCATTTATACCACGGTGCTGGGTACGTTTGCTAAGGGCTACAGAGCACGTGTTTGACGATGCATAGCAGAAACCCCTGCAAATGAACTAAATATCTCCAACTTACCACATCTGCTGCCCGCAGGTGATTTACAGAGCAATTCTTATTTTCTTTCTATTGTTTTCTTTTGCATGCTGGTTAAAAAGGCAGTGAGCAGATACTTAAAAGCAAATCTCCTTTTTTTCCCTTTGTTTAACCCCTAAAATGTGCACAGTACCAAATGTTGGGCTTGCCTGAAAAGCCATTCTGTGGACTGGCAGCTCTGCATTTACTACAGAGGCTTTGCAAGGAGGACTGGAGCTCTTGGACATTTTAGAAAAAGCTTGTTTCTCCAAAAGGTCAGTTGATGACTTACCTCCAGTAGACACTAACTAGGAAGAAGGAATGCTAAGCAGGCAGATTAAAAGCAAAAAAAATACATAAAAAAATGTGTTTCCCCTTCTAGACTTTCACTCCCTCATCTCAGGCAATGTTATTGTTTCATTAGTTGCCCAGTTGACCAGAACCCCTTCTGGGAGACACAGGACCAACATTTTGAAAGGAAAAAAACCAAAACAAATAAACAAACCATCCTGCAGAACCTCTCCTCTATCCCTGCCAGTTTTCAAAGGAAAAATAATTCAGGACTCCTTTAAAACATGATAGAAGGGCAGGGGAGGTCAGGGGCTTGCGGGCTGCCTTTGGAGGTCACCTTTGAGGGCTGCTGCGCTGCAGCCGAGGGCTGCAATGTTTTTATTCCCTGTCCTCTCTTAAGATTGCTGCTTTGGAAATGCACCTTCAGCGTGAGCGACTCGCTGGGCTGAAAGGGAAAATTTAGGTTGCAGTAGAGAAGAAAAAAGCCACCTATTCAGTAACAATTACAGAAATGGTGTGAAGTCCATCGTCAGGAGTGCCGGTGTGATGTGCCCATGCACAGCCACCTTTCCAGCGTCACCAAACCCTGACTGGCAACAGGAAACTCCCATCCACAGCCCATTTACAGCCAGGACCCCTACACCAGCCCGGGCTGCCTGGCACGCTCCTTGGTGTGCCAGCAGTCACGTTATTGCTTTTCCAGCCATTTCACAGGCCCAATGTCAGATCAAAAGGCTGCTTTTCTGGCAGCATTCCCAAGTTTTCGTGTGTGCTTAGCAATGCAAAACCAAGTGACAGCAGCGACAGAGCTCGTCACGTCCCGATGTGGCTGTGGCACCCAAGCAGTCACGATGCGCCGTGCCCTGGTGCTGCAGGAGCGCGCCTGCCGCGCACAGACAGGTAAGAGCTGCGCACTTTCCGCAGTAGCTGCTGGAACATCAATGATTCTTGGGCTGCAAAATGGGGACAAGGTGTTTCGTGAGTCAGCACCAAAAGTGTGCGTTTGTTCAGCCCAAGTCCCCTCTGCTCTTCGTCATCTCCTGGTAGCTTGGATGGAAGCTGAAACTGTGGGCTTTGGGAATAGTCCCAACAAAACTTTGGGTTTAGCTATTATTTTTTAATGTTCCTGGATGTTTTCTCTTCCTTTTGCCTTTTTGCCAATTCTGTTAGTATTTCTACTTTCAGAAGACCACGTTCTCATTTAATTTATGCGACAATTGGTTTTCAGCCTTAGAATTGAGAGACATTTCTGTATTTCATATATATATAATGTATATACATACATAAATACTCTCCGCAGATATATATACACACTTCTGCAAGTGGGATTTGCTGCTTTTCACACATATTTAACTATTCAGTAGTAAAGAACATGACAATTCTGTATCACTAAATGAAAAGCACACACTAATTTAGGGATTCCCCGTATTTCAGACCTGTGTACCATCACTGTATTTCCCTCCAAGTACTCTGTGAAGTATCCTGTGTGAGGGCACTAATCTAGAGAGTTTATGTAAGACTGTGGAAATTCAATTCCAGAAATGAACCTTTGCATCTCTAGGAACAGCTGGAGAGGCTCACGTCTACTCATCCTGCTCAGGGCGGACACAAGGAATTTGGATTAGATACAGATGGAGTGGGGATTTCGTTAATGACAGAAAGAGAGGCAAACATGTTGAAGCATAACTGCTTGAATACAAACCCATACTATTTGTGTACATATTTCTGACTTTAAGCTGTGAACCCCTTAAATAGGCTATCATACAAGAGGCAAAGCATATGCAGGTGTAACAATATCCCATTACCTCTCCAGCAAAAAAGAATTTTCATAACTCATTCATAGCCCATTGAATAAACTCTAAGATTCACTGCTGGCTGTTAATTATCCTCTACAAAGACCTGGTTATTGTGTTCAATCTTAGTAAAGGCGCAGTTGTTATTGTAGTGTACATAGAGAGAATGGTACCTGAGGGAGCAGGGAGGAAACAAGCTTGTGCAGAATTTTAACGAGGAGAGCTCAGTTGCACAGAAGGGATTCATAGGGTGGGATTTTGATATGTGCTTCAGGAAATTAAGCTTTTTCAAGACAAAAACCTTGCTGTGACTCTCTGAATACAAGATACCGTTCAGTATCTGAAAGATGCCAGCCACTTAAAAATTGCTTGCTGTTATTAAAAGGAATTTCTAAGACTACTTGGACCAAAGGGGTAGAAGGGAGGAACTGGTCTGTTTTTCCCCTGAAGTCTAGACTCCATAATCATATCAAGGTAGGTGTATGCAAGAGCTCACAAGGCCTATTCATCTCCCTGGGGCTTCTGAGGAACACCTGGAAGCCAGCAGCCAAAGGCAGCAACTCGCTTCCCCCACAGGAACCGGGACCTTACACGGAAGCTTTCCCTGCAGATCCCAGTGCAATGGCACAGCAGGAGAGAGCTGGACCTGGGTGCAATGCTGAGGCCACTGGGACTCGCTGGACTTCAGAAAAAGAAGAGCCAGGAGCAAAGGTGATTTATCCCAAGGAGCCATCTATTTTCTGCACCAAACTGTTGGAAATGCTGCAGCTCTTGGCATTTCAGCGAGTCCAGGGAAGATCTGCTGGAGGTGTTATTTTAATGGGTGAGTTCTTTCCCACATGCCTTCCACTATCTGAAAGTCAGGCAGGAGGAGGCAAAACCTCATGTCATTTGGGTTGCTAAAGTCATTGCTTTTGGTATGGAGTGGGTTGGTGGCTCTAGGATTGCGTGAGAGGAGCAGCCTTGCTCAGAGGCAGCATGGCAGCTTCAGGGGAGTCAACTTCTCTCCCTATTTCTTTATCTCGTTTCTACTCTATGCCTCTCTTCTCCCTGGTCACAAAGGAACAAGTACAGAGCTCTCACAGTTGTGCTGCTTGTTCCAAATGTGCACTTTGAAAGGAGAGGACAAAACACGTAGCTTTGGGTGGAACTACTGAGAACAACAAGGAAACAGAATAAACAAAGCTGAAGAAAAGAGAAGTAAAACTTCTATAAATACCACACATAGCTAGGGATGAAGGGAACAGAAAGAATATATCATAGGTCATGAAAGCGGAGCAAGAACTTTGGGATGGGATATAAGAAACCATGAGACAGCGCAGGATGATCCACTGCTGGTCTGGCTTACTGAGAGGCAGGCTATGGCACAGCCCTGGTGAGTGCCCTTCCCTGCAAGGCCGGTTGGGTATGGCTCTGGTGGTCCTGCCATTGCCTGCTCCACTGGGCTTGAACAGAAGGGGATGCTTTCTCTCACAGTCCCTGGTGGGTGTTCCAGTACAGCAGTTAGGAAACCAACACCAGAAGACGCAGCTCACTTGGATCCTTGCCTTGCGTTGAGAGGAAAGACCTGTGTAGGCTTCCCTCAGAATCCCAAACTGGGTCTGACTGTAACAGTGAAGTAGATTGATACCTTCTGCTCATGTTAGTGCTGTGTTCAGCATTAAGCCCCCTCTGACCTAGGAGCAGATACTGGTTTCCTCTGTACCACTGTAGTTGAGAAGACTCGTAGCAGGTCAAGCGCAGAGATTCCTCACTTGCTGCAGCTAGAAACGGTTTATTAATAAGAGTCTAGATAGTGTGACACATTGAGTCATTCGCTTCTTTTAAATGCTTTTAAATTCTTTTTAGACCAAGCTGGGAGATGCCCGTTGCTGGATGGGCCAGCAGGAGCTGTCTCTCCCATGGTGAGACCTGATATTTAAACCGGGTGTTTGCAGCTCCAATGGTGTATGTGAACAAGCAAGAGCCTGATGCATTTCCAGCTTTATTCACAGCTTGGGAAATGTCACAAGACCATTTTGTCTGTAAGTCTTCTTGTTACCAGAATGATTTTTTGCATTTTGGCACACCCCTGGGTCGGATGGGAAGACTGTCAATGTTTTAGGTATTTTAACAGTGTTCCTACAAACTGCGTAGTATTATAACAGCTGCTGGCAAAGTTCTTGTTTATTTGGGAGTGGCTTGTAAGTACCACACCTGTATAACTTTTAACGCTTAAACATCTCGAGAGGATTATAAAGATTTTTTTTTCTTCTCTGTTGATTTTTGTGATGAGTCAGAAAATAGGTTTGATGCCCCTTCTGCCTCCGATTTTCCTGATCCCCAGCTGTTGTCCTGTAGCTGGAACAGACACACACTGCACCTCCCGAGGTCTCATTGGCAGCACGAGGGGAAAACAGCCCTCAGCGAAATTCCGGGAGAGACACGCTTTGCTCCCTGTGTAAAGCTGGTGGATCAAGGATGTAAAGTGGGAGTATGTGTGGGGTTTTTTTTTTGTCAGCTCCTGCAGAATGTTGAGACATGTCTGAACTAGATCTACCTTCTAGGAAGGCAGTGTTAGTATGGAAGAACACCGGGTCTTCCTGCTTCCTCGCTGTCCAGATTGTATTTATCAGCCTTATAATAAAGGGATACCAAAATGAATACGCAAAACTTTGCAAGGCAGAAGGGATCAGCTCGGCCAGCGTCTAAGGGATGTATTTGTATTCGTGTCTCAGAAGTGCAGCCGTGATAACGTTCGGGTGCTCAGGCAGGGCAGCAGAGCAGGCACTGTCAGGGCTCTGACCCGAGGAGCAGTCAGTTTGCTTTCCCTCCTCCCCTCCATTTTTTCCCTTCATTCAACCAAGCAGCATAACCACCCAGCGCTGCAGCATTGAAGTGCTATTTTACAGCAGACGCACACAACCCAGAGCACGGGCTTTTCTGGTATATACGTTGCATCTTGTTATGATGACTCTTCTAATCTATTTCTAAGTGAGCTACTCCCAGTGAACGGCTGCCATTTTCTTAGGGCTCCATTCATAACCTTGTCGAATTACGCAGCAGATGAACAGTCCATTTGCTTGTGTAGCCTTCAGTTTTGGCCTGAATAGTGGCTTATATATGGTTAGTCTTTACACGTGAGGGAAGAAACACCAAGGCAAACGTTGTTTGTGAGTCAGCTGCTGAGATGAGCTGAGACCTCAGCACGTTCAAGCAAATGTGCATCGAAATACAGAATACCTTATCACAGCAGTATTTGTGATCTTGCTTTTCACTTCTTTTGTTGCAACATCAGAGGGTATTTGCTCAAGGGTGGCTGTTTTCTGGTCAGTGTCGTGCCTCAACCGTGACTCAGGGTAGCAGTGGCAGGAAGGAGCAAAGGAGCCCAGCTGGGACTGCCAGCTCAGAAGGGTTTGGGCCCCCACAGCAAAGCCTGGATCAGCCCAGAACACCTGGCTCCTCTCCTGGAGGAGACTTTGCACAACTGGAAGAAGAGCTAGATGAAGGAGAAGCTGTATCCCTGCCTGAAGAGTAGGGAGGGATGTTGAGGACACACCTGAAAAGAGGGAAGTCTAAGCAGGGCCAGCACGCAACGTAGGTGACGGCAGCTCCAGGCACCTGAACCACCACTGGTTTGGGCTGCACAACAGAGCTCACTGCGGACTTCGGCACAGAGGCAGATGCCCGTGGAAAATAAACCTGTGTCAAATGCACAGGTGATGCATGGAGTGAGTAATCTCTCAAGGTATGTGAGAAAAAGCTGGAGACAAGATCAGCTACTGGGGAGGGAGACCAGAGATTGTGTAGAAGTGAAAAAAGAAACAAAGGGAGGGAGGGTTATCCCTCCTTTTTTGACAGTTTTTGAGACTAAAACAACTACCCAATGTAAGCACTGAATCAGAAAAGCACAGCAGCAACTGTGAGAGCCACAGTGCATCTGGACAAGGGAATGTTAGGTCTTTGTTTTGATCACTTTTAACATCTTCCTGTTATAAACAGTGATCCTGTTTTAACAGGCTGCTCGGCGGCAGGCGTGCCAGCACAGTCTGTCACGTAGCCGGCAGTGAGCAAGGACCCAGCCTGTGGCCATGTGTGTGTGTGAATACCACCGTGCCCTGGAGGAGTCTGGTTGTATCTCGTACACCTACCTGAGCGAGTAAAGTGAAGGTTTATATGGCCACCAGGTCAGGCTGTGGGGGCACTTTGATTTAATCACGTTTCATATATGGCAAGGGGTATCATTGTATTTTTCAGCTTTGCTTTTTCCAACAGTTTTAGATACCTCATGTGGGGAAGGTAGTATCTTTTAAAGAATACATTCTATATTTGGTAATGATTTGAGGCACGGACGTGTCTGAAGGAGAAAGGCTTTTCAAGCGGCATGCTGCTGGCTCAAAGGTTCCTCAACAAATTCTGCCGGGCTCTGCCTCTGAGCCATGTTGCCCTCTCACCAGCCTGAGCCTTGAGGGATCAATTCGGGAACTGCTTGAGACTCTGCACGGTGTTCTTCAATGGCCCCTTTCTTCTCTGGAAGAAAGATGCAGGGAAATGTCAGAGAGAATTAACAACTTAGATGGGCGGGTGGCAAGGCTTGAAAACCGTACAGAGATGACTGAGAGAGGAGCACTGTCCCACAAGGAAACAGTTACTAATACTGCACAGGTGGACTTGGAAAAATTGTTTGGTTTGTTTTTCTTTGTTTTAAGCACAGTATAACCTAAAAAAAAAGGGAAAACTATTAGATCTAACTAATCTATTGCCAGTATGCTGGCAATAGCACTAATTGACAAAACGTTGGAAATGACTTCTATCAACACTCAGGCTGAAAAGCTCAAGTTGGCTATAACGCCGTAATGGCTGTAACGATACGCTTCCTATGCACAACCATGGGTGAAAAGGTCCAAACTGGAGAGCACAGGCCAGGCGGCAGCAGGCTCTGTGTGGGCTTTGCAGGATTCCTCACTCGGATGCTGAAGTGCCCAAAAGGACACAGTTGCTGATGAATTCGGAGCCACTCGCACCGTTCACCCCATTCACAGGCAGAGCCTGGGCTGGCGGTGTGTTGGAGCTGCGTTCGTAGCTGGCCTGCTGCCTCCCAGGACATGAGCTGATGCTGTGTGGCAGCAACGTGCAAATTGTCAAGGCATGTGTATGTGGAAAATCTACAACAGGAAGGAAAAACATTTCCCAGAGAACAGAATGGAGCAGTAGTCAAATAATTAGGCTTTCACTCGAAACAGAGGACAAGGAAGAACGTTGTTCCGTTTTTGTTCTCTGAGGTGGAAAGATGGTGAAAGGGAGGATGGATTTGGATAAAAAAAATGAGAGTTTAGTTCTTGGTTCTGCCGTGACCTCTGGCAAGGCTCTCTAGACTCCTGCACATCTCATTCACGTCTGTGAAATGGGGATAATCTCTTCCATGATCAACAGAGACTTTACGAGTACATCCTCAATGGACTGAGTCCTCAGGCAGGGAGGCAACGCAGTATCAGAGGGAGTTCTCTCTTTTCTATAATGGGCACCGCTGAATTAGATAAGCAACAAGGCAGGATTTCGAACAGTTTTGGAGTTGGAACAGTGTTGTATGAAACAAAGAGTAAATGTTTTCTATTGGGAGATAAGGATATTTTGTTTCGTACAGTGTAAACAAGAAAATATTTGTCTTTGTAGATTAGCTGCAGCAATGAAAATACTTTGCTTAGTCACTAGTTGGGAGTTCTCAGGCTCTGTTAGTGCATCCCAAACAGTCTGGTACAGACGGGAACAGGGAGTTGAATTAAACACGAGATACTGGGCAGGTTCAGGCCTTTCCGCTGAGGATACAGCAGGTTATGTTCTCTGTGGAGTCCCTCCTTATGATCCTCATGCTGATGACCTGCATATCGAATGCGGAGAAATGGTAGACGAACCGATGACGAAATGGAAGAAAGGAGCATTAGCTCACTGTCGTGTTGGCTGCCGCTTGTTTTTGATGCGTGAGTGGCTGCCTCTCTGACCCCACGGGAAATCATTAACGTACTTTAATTCCTATTGATTTCTATTTGACAAAAGTAAGAGCTAACTCACACTTTTCACAGAAGCCAAATTGGTGCTTTTTGTGCTGACTTGCACAAATAAGTTTCTTCTCCCCATAGAAAGCCCAGAGGCAGATTACAAAGTTTCACAGATCATCTGGAAACCTCTAAATTTATTTATTTATTTTTTCCTGTGGCCTTAGAAACCTGCTTCCCAGTCTGCCTCCTTCATTGCCTGAAAATCATGGGAATAATGAAACATTTTTTGACTACAGCACTTCCAACTAGGAGCATTATTGTGAATTACAGAACAGCAAGGGTCTGGGTCCCAGAAACTCAGAAATCAAGCACATGTTTAACTTCTAGTGCATGCAGCATCCTGCCCTAGGGTCTTAACTCCTTAGGGAACAGTAAATAAGACGGCTTTCTCCCTCTGGCCTGGAATTAACTTGCAGATTTAATTGACCTGTTTTATTGCCATGTTTATGTTGAATTGTCCTACTACAGGAATTATCATTCATGCAGGAAATAAAATGGCTCCAGTGACTAACTTGAGTGTCATATAAAAAAAGATAAGAGTACTGCCAAATTTCGAAGGTTTTATGATACTGTTAAAATTAAAGCAAATTTGTTAAAAATTTACTTATGCTACAAACACGCTCTTCTAGCTTCCTCACTGTATCTTTAAGTAAGGAATGACAGAGCACAAAAATAAGGCTACTTGTCTAATTTATTTTAGATTAGTGTAGGAAAACCAAGGACTGATAGGTACAACATGCTGCATAGAATGGACATTTGTTTTCCCATAAAACTGCAAAATGTAGCTAGTTTAGAAGGCTGTAACTTGATTTTATTGCTCCAAGCACTGGAGATTCTTATTACTGTGCCAGATCATTATTATTCTCCTAGCAACAAAAGATTTTTTTTAAGAAGTTCATTAAAAATATCTCAGGCTAACATCACGTACATGTAGCAGCAAGAATAATAATGCCACACACATCCCTTTGTCGCCCTGTGACAAGAATGGGCACTTCTGTTTTTCTTGGAGTTAACCTCTCTGGGAAGAAGAGGGGAAGCGCAGGATTTGGCTGCTGCACTCTTTCATTATCTCTCCTTCCTCTGCACAGGGCATGAAGGACTGCGAATCAGAGCACTGCTAGGTATGGCTGCAGGCATCCGAGGCAGCCTAGGTGCATTGATCGCCCGAGCACCTACGGGCAAGATCGCTGAGCTTGAGAGCCAAGTTACCTTGCTGCACAACACGAAGGATAAAAAGTTCCTGGATATTTTTAGAGAAGTGAACGTGCCGAGCAAAGCAGGGTCTGAAGTGTACAGAAGAGAGGTATAGATGAAAGATGGGTTACTGCGACAAGGACGTAAAAAGGCAGGCAGTCATCCAGAGGGGACTGCGAATGTTGCCGTACCAGAGTCTGTTCCCGGACGCGTGACTGATAGGTGATGAACGTGCAACTCTGAGGTGAAGTAAACAAACCTTGCCAAATGTGAACAGCTATGAATGGGGAGGAAATGTGACTGAGACAAACACTATAGTGGGTAAATGTCGTGAAGACAATGTGTTTATTGGTACCTCATGCAGCACCTGGTTTGGACCCTCTTTTGCTTTCAGTTTTCCATCCAAGTGAGATGCCAAGGACATGTGGCACTGGCAAGTGAGTCTCCTGCAGAGCAGCACAGCTGAGGGCCCTGCGCTGCACCAGCAAGGGACAACAGTGCCAAGAACCTGATTTACTGTTTTCTCCAGCTGTGTCTTCTGCATGGATACCACATCTCTGCTGCAGAAGAAGCAGGAAGGCCTCATAGGCCTAAGCTGTGTTTCCCTCACCAAACTCCTGAGAATGGTTAGAACCCTGGATACCAGTGATGTGACAGGTTAGAAAGTGGGATGAGAGGCTTTTTAACAGCACTGGCTTTTGGTAACTTAAACAAGACCAAAGTCCTGGCTGCCAGGGCATGATGTTTTTTCTCCAGTCTCCAGGATTTGATAACCTGAAGATGCTGTTTTCTCTTTGTGTGCTGCATGGGGATCACTGTGACTCTGGTGGGAAGACCCCATGGGGTCTTTCAGAACACATTCTGGTTCGTTCTTTCATTTTGGGTTTCAGCTCATCAGGTTTGAGAAATCTGTATATATACTAAAAAAATATTCCTCAGAGTCGAAGGGTGAAATTTTAGTATGTCATCTTCAGAGCTGGACAGCCATGGAATGGAAATCCAACACAAACCAGCAGACCTGTGAGCTACGGATCTGATGGGGCTTGTTTTCCCTTGTGTGATCTCATTTGAATTCTAGCTGGAAGCTCTGACTGCATCTTTTCCAATGGGTGAGTATTCATAACACCTTTCTTCTTGATGCTTTACCAAGCTCATCTCCCTCTATGACCAGGTGACCCACCTAGTGGATAAGGGAAAGGCTGTGGACATTGTCTACCTGAACTTCAGTAAAGCCTTTGACACTGTCTCCCACAGCATTCTCCTAGAGCAGCTAGTGGCTCATATCTTGGACAGGTTTACTCTTAGCTGGGTAAAAAGCTGGCTGGACAGCCTAGCACAGAGAGTTGTAGTGGATGGAGTTAAATCCAGTTCATGGTTGGTCACAAACGGCGTTACCCATGGCTCAATTTTGAGGCCAGTCTTGTTTAATATCTTTATCAATGATGTGGATGAGAGGATTGAGTGCTCCCTCAGTAATTTTGCAGATGACACCAAATTGGGTGAGAGTGTTGATCTGTTGGAGGGTAGGATGGCCCTGCAGAGGGACCTGGACAGTCTGGATCAATGGGCTGAGATCAATTGCATGACGTTGAACAAGGCCAAGTGCCGGGTCCTGCGCTTGGGTCACAACAACCCCATGCAACGCTACAGGCTTGGAGAGGAGTGGCCGGAGAGCAGAAAAGGACCTGGGGGTGCTGGTTGACAGTCAGCTGAACATGAGCCCGCAGTGTGCCCAGGTGGCCAAGAAGGCCAACAGCATCCTGGCCTGTACCAGAATTACTGTGGCCAGCAGAAGCAGGGAAGTGATTGTGTGCCAGTATTCAGTACTGGTGAGACCACACCTCGAATACTGCGTTCAGTTTTTGGCCCCTCACTACAAGAAAGTCATTGAGGCACTGCAGCGTGTCCAGAGAAGAACAGCGAAGCTGATGAAGGGTCTGGACAAGAAGTCTTATGAGGAGCAGTTGAGTGAACTGGGATTGTTCAGTTTGGAGAAAAGAAGGCTGAGGGGAGACCTTATCACTCTCTATAACCTCCTGAAAGGAGGTTGTAGAGAGGTGGGTGTTGGTCTCTTCTCCCAAGGAACAAGTGATTGGTCAAGAGGAAATCACCTCAAGTTGCGCCAGGGGAGGTTTAGATTGGATATTAGGAAAAATTTCTTTACTGAAAGAGTGGACAAACACTGGAACAGGCTGCCCAGGGAAGTGGTGGAGTCACCATCCCTGGAGCTGTTCAAAAAACATGTGGATTTAGCACTTCAGGACATGGTTTAGAGGGCATGGTGGTGTTGAGTCGACGGTTGGATTTGATGATCTCAGAGGTCTTTTCCAACCATAATTATTCTGTGATTCTATGCTCTTTGCAGCTTTCTTGGTGTTTAATAAGGGTTTAACTCAAACTCCAGTGGGTCTCTCTTCTTTTACTTAGCAGCCTGTTTTCATGAAATGTATAGGAATGTAACATTTTTAGCCTTTTATTGCTCTGTCAGATGTGGTTAAAATTGGCTACTGTTTGTTCTTGTTCCCTCTTTCTCTTGCACAATGTGCAAGTATGTACATGCACGTATGTGTGCACACATGCGCACACACACAGAGATTTATTATACATATGAAGAGATAACGATCTCAAAACCCTTTTAATTTCTGTAGGAATCCAGGCTAGGAAAAAAAAAGTATTGTAACGCTTTTTCTTTGGGAGAGGAACAGGAGGATGAACTATTTTTTTTTTTCCACGCAGCAGACAGAATATTCAATTACCCCTCTGTTTAAATGTAACGTGTTGCTGAAAATCTGGCACTACTATTGTAAAGTAAAATACGTAGTGGGATCCTTGTCCTGGAACTGCAAACTCCTGCTTATGCAGGGCACGCATGCTTCGCCTCCAGTGCCTGAGTGGTCCTGGTGAGGCTGGAGGAATGCGCAGGGAATGTAGGCTTGCCATGAAATCCTGTCTCCGTGACATCTTTTGGAGCTTTGCCACGGAAAGGAAGGCATTTTACCCTTCGTTTGTAAGTAATTAAGATGATAGTGGAGTTTCTGAGTTTTCCAACTTTGTGAAAACAAACTAATAGCAACGATCCACTTCAATAATTCAGATATTGACACGAGAGAGAGAAACAATACCTTAAAAAATAATTAACTTTCGTTAATTAATTTTTAGAAATAGGAAGGACACCTGCAGCAAGTGCAAGTGTCATTAGATTGGGAAGGCTGTGCAGTAATTCTGAAATGAAAACAGGTCAGAAGGACCAAGAGTCATCTGCAGCATGGTCTGAGAAGTAGCATTAACTATGTGATTGCTAGGGAGCTGAGAAAAGGTGATGAAGGTGTGCATTTAAAAGATGTCTATAGAAGCCAGAGGTTAATTAGCAGTTAAAAAATATCCATTGGTGTTTTGTGTCAGCACCATCAGCACGTTAATTATTGTCATTTTCAAGCCTCTAATGCACCTCTCAGACTTATGCTGAAAAAGATTGTTGGTTCTTTTACTGAGGTGTTTCTTAGGTAAGTTTTAATCAGGTTGGGTTTCCCCCCCCCCTTTTGAAAAGTTTTTTCTACAACCAGAACTGGAATTTCAGACCTCACTCAGCTTTCTCTTCCTTTGTATTTGTGATGCAATTCCACTTGTCTGCAGTACTGCAGGAAAGTAAAGTGAACATATCTGTTACTGTTGTCTTGTCCAAATTTTAGATTTCGACTTCTCTGCAACATAGACACAGAAAAACCTGAAATGAACATAGAACCTTCCATCTCCTCTTTCAAAATTAATCTGTAGAAAGGCACAAACCTAATT
>NW_010164338.1:0-10254 GCF_000695765.1 Mesitornis unicolor | reverse complement strand
AGCCAGCCATTTGCAGTCCAGGAGGTTCCTCTACTGCACTAATGAAAACTTCTTGATGCAATTAGTGGATGAGCCAACTAGGAGAGGAGTGCTGCTGGATCTTATACTTACTAACAAGGAGGGTCTGGTTGAAGTGGTGAATGTTGAGGGCAGCATTGGCTGCAGTGACCATGAGATGGTAGAGTTCAGGATCTTGTGTGGTAGAAACAGAATATCAAGTAGAATCACAACTCTGGACTTCAGTAGGTCCAAATTTGGCCTTTTTAAGCAATTGCTAGGGGAAGTTCCATAGGACAGGGTACTAGAAGGTAAAGAGGCCCAAGACAGTGGGTTTATATTCAAGGACCACTTCTTCCAAGCATCAGAGCATTCCAATGGGTAGGAAATCAAGAAAAGGAGCCGGGAGACCCACCTGGTTAAACAGGGAACTGCTGGGCAAATTCAAGTGGAAGAAAAGAGTCTATAGATCACAGAAGGAGGGGATGGCCACTTGTAAGAATGTTGTTAGAGGATATAGGGATGCAACAAGGAAAGCTAAGGCCTCCTTAGAATTAAACCTGCCTAGGGAGGTCAAGGATGAGAAGAAAGGTTTCTTTGAATATATTGGAGGCAAAAGGAAAGCTAGAGGAAATGTGGGCCTGTTACTGAATGAAGTGAGTGCCCTGGTGATGGAGCGTGACAGAGGATACTAAGAAGGCAGAGTTACCAAATGCCTTCTTTGCCTGTGTCTACACTACTGGAGATTGTCCTTAGGAGAATCAGAGCCCTAAGGCCCCAGAGGAAGTCAGGATACAGGAGGAGTTTGCCTTAGTTGATGAATACTGAGTTAGGGATCAATCAGGCAATCTGGACATCCATAAATCCATGGGCCTTGATGGGATGCACCTATGGGTGCTGAGGGAGCCGGCGGGAGTCATTGCTACTCCACTCTCCATCATCTTTGATAAGTTGTGGGGAACAGGAGAGGTGCCTGAGGATTGGAGGAAAGCAAATGTCACTCCAGTCTTCAAAAAGGACAAGAAGGAGGACCCAGGTAACTACAGACCAGTCAGCCTCACCTCCATCCCTGGAAAGGTGACAGAACAGCTTATTCTTGGCGTTGTATCCAGGCATATCAAGGACAAGGGGATCATTAGGAGCAGTCAGCATGGTTTTACCAAGGGGAAGTCATGTTTGACCAACCTGATAGACTTTTATGAGGACATAACCAGGTGGACAGATGATGGTAGGGCAGTGGACGTGGTCTATCTTGATTTCAGTAAAGCATTTGTCACCGTCTCCCATAGCATCCTCGCAGCTAAACTGAGGAAGTGTGGTCTATACGATCAGGTAGTGAGGTGGATTGTGAACTGGTTGAAGGAAAGAAGTCAGAGAGTTGCGGTCAATGGGACAGAGTCCAGTTGGAGGCCTGTAACTAGTGGGGTCCCCCAGGGGACCGTACTGGGACCAGTACTGTTCAATATATTCCTCATTGACCTGGACGAGGGAACAGAGTGCAGCAGCAAGTTTGCTGACAACACAAAACTGGGAGGAGTGGCTGACACTCCAGAAGGCTGTGCTGCCATTTAGCAATACCTGAACAGGCTGGAGAGCTGGGTGGGGAGAAATTTAATGAAATTCAACAAGGGCAAGTGTAAAGTTTTGCATCTGGGAAGGAAAAACCCCTTGTACCAGTATAGGCTGAGGACTGACATGTTGGTGAATATTTCTTACAGGAGAAAACCATGTGGAAATATTCACTTGAAGCCATCTTTCTCCTACTCCATATCTTATAGAAGTTACAGTTAATAAAGAACCTCTTAGATTGACCGAGAAATGTACATGCTTTAGGAGTTCAGAACTGATGTGTTGCAGCAACTACACACAATTAAGCCAGAAATTCTTCCAAAATCTCAAATTTTTCATAATCTAACAAAAGTTTGTTTTGTTTCGTTTTGGTTTGGTTTGGTTTAATTTTGCATTAGAATTGATAGAGCTTGTCATTCTTGTATTTCTAAAAGACTAAGCACAGTTTGTACTTTGATGATTTAGTGGGAAGAAAAATTGGTGGCTTAGATGAGTAAAACATAGGAGATGCTGAATTCACTTTTTTCAAAAATAGGAGTCTAATACCACTGTTACGTGTCACACTGAAGTGGCTATACAGAGCTACTTCCACTGAATTTTTAAAGCACGTAAAGCCAATAAAAACAGGAGGATTATCTGGGGCAGGCAGTAATGCTGGCTTCAGATTGATGTTTAAGAACTGAAACACTTTTGAATTACATAAAAGCATACCTTACACAACGTTTTTCTTTTTGTCATTAAATAGGCACTGCTGAAATATAACTCCTGCAGTATGCTATTTTTAGCCACTATGTAGGTTCCTCAGGTGTATGTTTTGCATTCACACATCCACTGGAGAAATATGTGAAAGTTATAACGCTTGGACTTTTGTTTCAATAAAATCCAGGTGGTCTTTTGATTGTTTATTTAAAAGTTTTCAAGTTCCTTCCCTAAACTGATTTCACTCACTCTCCTTTGAAAATGAAAGCGAAGTGGAAAAAAAAACCCTAGGTGACCACGGTGTGTCTCAGAGTCGTTGAGACGCGTTTTCCACAGCTGCACGTGCAATTTCCTGGTTCGCCTCCGCCGATCCTTCCGACATACTCGCGCACACTCGCGAGAGGCAGCTTCCTGCCGGCACGAGGTCGCCGGTGGGGCCCTGGTTCTGCCGCCGCAGGGGCATGGCGGGGGCGCAGCGCGTGCCGTTGGCGACACCTGCTGCCCGCTGGGCCGAATCGTGCTTCTGACTACGAGGAAGCGGATATTTGCGCTTTCTGAAGGGCTTCTTCTAGCTCCTGTACACTTATTCGTGGCTTTAGGATCTTCAAATCCACCTCTGAGTATAACATTATGAATTCTCTTTTTCTTGGTGATTTATCTGGGTTTTCTATACGAGTATCTTTTTAGGTTTTTTTACCTTCATCTTGAAAAAGTATAAGGTACACTTTGTCCAAAGAACTGGACTTTTTTTAAACAAAGAATAGTTGCAGTATAAAACAATCACTATTGTTCTGTTCCACCTGACAGTTCCAATTTTGCAACATTCTAGTTGCACTAAGTCTCAAACATAAATCAATTATGATCGAGAGAAAAAATTCAGTTTCTAGACATTTGTATATAAGACAATATACGTGATTTTGATAAAACGCTGAAGAAAATTAGGGACAAATTGCATTCTGTGATGGAAAGGGAAGACAAGTCTAGATATGTATGAGTAAATTTCTTTGAGACAACACAAAACTCAACAAACCGAAGCTGCAGGCTGACCAGAGAAGACTTCTAAGTATCTGCACAGGAGCTTGAGCACAGCTCAGGCAGTCAAATAGAAAATTAATCTCATCAATACAGAAATAATGTAGGTTATAAACCCAAATATGACTAGGGGGTCATCCTTGCACTTAGAGAGCTCCATGAATGGAAGTACAGCTAGAAGTAGAGGGAAATTTTTGTTGTAGTTGAGAAGTGGTTAGCCCTTGCCTTAAATCATGTTTCAAGAAAGACAACATCATAATTAAAAACATAAAAGAGTGATACTTATAAAATTCAGAGATCTAAATTTGTTTCCACCATTGACATTCTTCCTGTTGAGAGTCATTTTATCTATATGTTTTCATGTCAGTTTTCCCTTTGATACAAACTAATGTGGTTTAACCTGTAGTTCTTGAAAAGCAGGTTGAACAATTTTAGTATAGCCCTTAAAGATCCTTTTGACAAAAAAAAAGATAAATATGTGAGTACAAAGGGACAAAGGGACAGAACTATGTTTCATTCCAGCTATGTAGCAAGTGTACCACCTAGTTTGTTGATCTATACAGGTACCACCTGCAGAGATTAGTAGAGATTCACCTGTCATTTCAAATTCAAAATAAGACAGTGTGTAGGAAGGTTGAAACAAATCAAGCAGAAGACTGTAGAAAACTGTAGAGAAAATTATTATTTATTATTTTACTTATTAAAACAGCATCTAGCATACCCATAATTAGGTTCTATTGCCATTTCATATAAATATATTGATTTTTAAATCGTAAGAACAAGTGTTATCATTCTACTACAGGTTATTCAAATGAATATACAATTCCATTTTAAAGTTAAAAGTTAATGAAAATTACAAAATTTATTTATGTGTGCTATAATATCTTCTCCAAAGAGATTATTAGTCTTCATAAAATTCACAAAATTCTTCAGTGTTCCCCAAAGTGAGAAGTACTAGATTTCTCTTTTAGTAAATATCAACCAAACTCCATATTTAACACAGCAGCTCTCAATGAGGGGACACGGAGTGGAGAGTGAAGGAGAACAGGAAACAAACATATTTCACAATTGAGACAATGGTTTTGAAGATGTAATAATTAATTATACTGAACTCTCATATTTAACTACCATGAAACTAAACAGCAATGGAAAGTCTATAAATGAAAGCACTGTAGAGATACACTTACAGGTTTTTCCACTCAGATTACAGAGGCACCTTACAGAATTTCTACAGACCAGTTTTCATAAATGTCATTTTACAGGCCCTTCTTAGCATTTTAGAAATCTGAATCTTGCTGCAGTGGTTTAAAAGATAATCCCAAGCTGTTTATACTAGCTTTCTACTAGGCCTTACACTTCTGTAAGACAAAAGGCACAAATGTCCCCCTGTACTTCAACCATCCCAATTGTTAATCCAGAAATGTCGCTAAAACCTGTCAATGCTGCCCTCCAATGGATGTATGCTGACACATGCTAGAAAACACTAGCTCTGCAGTCCTGAAGATCAGCTGGCTGTAGTCAACCGGTCTCTCATTTCTATGGACAGAACTCTGTTAATGACACGTTGCACTCAGAATTGTAAAAGACCACAAAAAGTTCACTGGACATTTCCCATCAAGTTTTTACATGCTTTGTCATATAGTTCCCCTGAAATTCTCGGCCTTAAGCTAGTAATGAAATTTTAGTCTCCTGGAAAACAAAACAAAATAAAAACCCCACAGATTAAAAGAAAACTATATCACAGTTTAGGAAAAGGTGAAGGAATCAAATTTACCCATCGGGGAAGGGCAATCACTTTCATTAATTACACATTAAGAAAAAGCCTACTTACTCTTCCTCCTTATTGAAAAAAATAAGTTATACAAACTGTTTTACTGTTGTAAAAGATTAAAAACAAAATCAATGTCTTATGTGAAGCCATGGGTAGCATAATACCAGCATTTCCCCAGCCTTTATGTAGCACACTACTTTAGTATGATATTGTCAGGTTTTATTTTAAGTGCTGATCCTTTATGTTGTATTTGCAAAATACCGGCAACACTGTAAAATCATTTTGCTATTTATTTACCAGCTCCTGTGTAATGAAGCACCATTGCTCAGAAGGACATGTAGAGTCTAATGATTCTTTTGTTCATGCTTATCAGATAAAGGCAACTTGATAAAGAATTATGTGCAGTCTGACAACCTGTATCTCAGAAGATTTTGATAACTACATACCATTAGTGTCCTTCAGACAGTAGATTTCATTTTATCCTCACAATATCACTGCAAACAGGGAAATTATGTGATTTACAGATAGGAAATTGAAATACAGAAAGATTAGGGGACAGATTATTCTGGAGACCCCAAACGAAGCAGCAACATTCAGTTTTCATGTTCATAATAAACAACCTAGACCTAATGTCTGCCTACACCTAATTCCTGGGTATAATTATTTGAGTCATCTGATTTCTAAGTTCTCTGAAGCACCTCCTCCTCAGGTAGAGCTAAGCAAGTCAATTACTACAAGAAACAGTGGGGAAGACATCCCTCTTCTTCCTTATTTCCCTGCCTTCTCTCTTCCCAGCTGCATAGTACTAGCACTTAATCTGTGTTGTCTGTGAAACAGTATAACTGAGCAAAGTGCTAGAGAATTAAGTCAGTAAAGCACTGGTTAATATGCTGCCTGATTTCAGTGAGTTATGTTAGCTTGGTGAAGAGACAGGCTGGAGGGAAAACAAAAACTCCCCTTCAGTGACATCAATTGCATGTGCAGTAGATTTTCTCAAAATTTCAGTCCTAAGATTCTTAGGTAGTGCCTGACATATTGTTGTATATACTGTAGGTTAAACAGCTTTAGGAGGAGGGACCAATACTGCACTTTCATCTCAGAGCAATGGAAAATACAATTTCTTTGAAACAGTAACTAGATACTTTAATCTAACAAACCTGTTGTTTATACTTTATTCTAACAAACCTATTCTCTTGTGCATCCCATTAGTGTACCTCCTGATCAAATTAGGAGAAAATTTCCTTTTTGAATTAAAAACTAAAAAAGACAACATTTTGCTCGTAACAGAATTTGATATTCACAGCTGAGAAGCTACAGAACAAAGTTAGGACAACTAGTAATCTCACTTTGATATTTAAGGTAGTTTTTCAAAATACAATCTTTTTTTTTTAAATATTAACCTAAGGAGACAAAAATTATTGAAGAAATACTGGTAAGTGTACTTAGCAAGTTTTACACTGACATTCCCTTTAAAATACTGCCACAGTGCAGTTACACTGATATTTTAAAATCTACTATCAGTATAGAGCTACCTATAGAACAAGGTAAGCTAAGATAATAAAGTCAAAGATAACCTTTTCCATCTGTATAACCAGAAGAAAATAAGAAAATAATATGCAATCAGTTTAATTTTGCCTGAAACTCCATATTATACAGATATCCAAGTTTTGCATGTCTGCTTCTTATTCCTAATATAAATGATAGCCTATTGTGGTGAGCTGAAAACACTAAACTGACTTAGCAGACAAATGCCAAGTGAAGTTTTTATTTTCTATCTCTACTTTTATAGCCACAGAGAAGGACCCGACTATGCAGCCAATCAGGAGGTTCACATACTACAGCACTTTCCCATTCCCATACTTTATGGCCAGGTGTTCCAAGATGAGATGTCCAGTCACACATTACGCATACTCTTCCACCAATGTTCTGGTCAAGGTAACCCGGGCACACAGTGCTTTGTTTTGAACTCGTACATTTAGGCTGGTCCAAGGTCCTGTTATACTTATGTCCTGGTTTGAGATAAATAGAACTAATTTTCTATTTAGTGACTTTACTTTTGAGCTCAGTCTCTTTTAAGTGGCTGAACTTGCTGAAAACTAACAGGATGTTTTTCCCAGACAGTGTGAACTGATAAGCGCAAGGCCAAGCCATCTCACCATGGGTGCCATGTCTGTGCCTACAGGGTGGGGGAAGCGGACCCAAAACTGACCAACTAGGTATTCCATCCCACATATGTCATACTCGGTATAAAGCTGACAGATCACGAGGGTCTCAACTCTTCTTCCATCTTTGAGCCCTTCCATCTCAGATCCTTCTGTTCATCTCAATCCTGCAGTGGCCAAAATCCGAACAGAACCCTGCTAGTTCGTCTGCCTCTGATCCTGATTCCTGTGTTCCTGCATCCTGCTCCCTCCTGCTGCTGAGTTTAGTCTGAGACTTTTCCAGTGCCCTGCTCCACAGAGCCTCTGGTGACATAATCATCACTGGGGGGGAGGGTTGGGGCGGATTTTAAATTTGTTTTGTATATCTATATTTGTACATATCCGTATATATTTCATTATTTTCCTATTTACATTATTATCCTGTAGTATTAGTATATTGTTTCATTAAATCTGTTAGTTTATTTTCAAACATGTAATGTCTCTCTCCCTTATTCTCCTTTCTCTTCCTTTCTGGGGAGGGGAGAGGGGTTAATAGAGAGTGTCTGTCCAGGATTTAGTGGTCAGCCCAGCCCTAAATCATGACAGATTTATTGGCACCCAATGTGGGGCTCGACAGGATTTTATCAGTCTGTCTGAATAGTTGGAATTCCGGCTCGCTCAGTTAAGGTAGTGTTGGGCTGTTTGCTTTGAGAGTCTCAAGAACGGTTGGAAAATTAAAATGTACAGATTAAATCATGTCTTTGATAAGTGCAATATTATATCATGTCTTTTTAATGCTTTGCTCTGAGTTAGGTGCTAGAATGCTGTCCTACGTGCCACGCATATATTATTTTATACTTGCTGCTTGTGCCTATTTTCTGTATCTCCATTATAGGCAATGGGTGAGAACTCTGCTTTTTCTTTGCTGTCTGATAACAATTTATGCTGTGATGATGTGGGCAGTAACTTTACCAGGCTATATCGGGAGTTACATAGTAAATTTTGTTAGCAATTACTCTTCCAGTTCTGTGACAGCGAATTTTGTTTCCGCGGAAAAGGATACTTCTGCTTTCATGTGAAGCTGATTCCATTTCCACGAGTTTTAGAGAATTTTGAATGTGGTTATTACTATCTAAATATCATATCTTTCATATTTAATTTATTAACAATTTTCTTGAATGTGCGGTGTCAGATTAAATACTGGAGCTTCAGTAGGAGTTCTGTAAACATGGCTACACAAACTCGGTGAGCTTTTAAGAGACACAGCACAGATACGCAGAGGCCGTGGGATATCACAATAAGATCCATACACCTCCAACAAAGAACGTTGCCATTAGTCCACCTCCCACAACAGGCACTGCTGCTACACCGAGAGCTACTGTGGCTTCTCCAGCTCAATCTGTAAATATACAGGTTGCCCCTGTGAAGAAGAAACAAGTGACTGAAAAGTCAGACCAACCAGCAAAAGATGAGGATGATACAGACCGGGGTACTTCTCATACAGGAGGAAAAGCCCAACAAAAGACAGATTGCCCAGTGAAAGATGAGTCAGAAGAAGGAGATGGTGGAGATCCAGGACAGGGTCCTTCTGGAGCAGGGACAGCACCAAGTGCTGCCCAAAGGGTGCCTCCTCAACCCTTATCCCATAAAGATCTGTGAAATGTGAGAAAGGACTTTAGCCATTTTGAAAAAGAGTCACTTATCACCTGGTTGCTCCAATGCTGGGATAATGGAGCTTATACCACAGAGCTGAATAGTAACCAAGCTAAGCAGTTGGGATCCCTGTCTAGAAATGCAGGCATTGACAAGGCAATTGGGGACAGGCAAGAATCTCTCAGCCTTTGGACACGACTCTTGTCAGCTGGGAAAAGCAGGTATCCCTTAAGGGATGATATTGAATGTCTCCCGACCAGATGGATCAACATAGAAAATGGTATTAAATACCTGAGAGAATTAGCCGTGAAAGAAGTGATCTACAGGAGGGTGACTGTAAACCCTGATGAAATGCAACGTACTCAACCTATGCTGTGGAAATTTGTGCAAAGTGCACCATCAATGTATGCCCACACATTGTCAATATTGGTCTGGGTAGCAGATAGCGAGCCAATAACTGTTAAAGATGTGGTTAACCAAATACTTCAGTATGGAGACAGTGTTTCTAGTCCCCTTCAGAGCTGCATCTCAGCCGCTGAAAAGATAAATTAGGAGATGGCTAAGAAAACCAAAGAGATGGCCAGTGAAACAAAGAACTTAGTGGAAACACTGTGTGACAAACTGTCCAAGAGGGAAAGCAGATCCAAGTGGACATGCATTTCAGCTGTTAGGAGAAGACCACCTCCTCCAAGACCAGCTCAAGAGAAATGGAACATGTCACAAGGTGCCCTGTGGTTCTTCCCGTGTGACTGTGGAGAGAACATGAGTAGATGGAATGGAAAACCTACCACTGTTCTACAAGCACGAGTACGACAGTTACAAGGTAAAACAAGTCAACAAGAAAGAGTTCTCAGGAGGATGGCTGCTTCAGTCTACAGTGACCAGTATCCCAATTCAAGCAGATGGGCCTCAGAACCATACATGAGTAGAAAGAATGAAAATGTAATCAACACAAGCAACACAAACCCGTTTCTTGATAATCACGAAAGTCAAAATAACCCATTCCTTGATGGTGGGTACATTTATGCTCAGTGCTAGAGGGCCCCTGCCTCCGGCCAGGAGGAGGAGAGGGATAACCAAGTCTATTGGACTGTGAGGGTTTGATGATCTGGCACATTAGAACCACAGACATATGAAGCCCTGGTGGACACTGGTGCACAGTGCACCATATTGCCTTCAAATCATAAAGGGACAGATTCTGTTGTTATTTCTGGAGTGATGGGAGGATCTCAAAACCTGACTGTGTTAGAGGCTGAAATAAGCCTAGCTGGAAATGAGTGGGAAAAGATCCCCATCTTGATTGGTCCAGATGCCCCACGCATCCTTGGCATAGACTTCCTCAAAAGAGGATATTAAAAAGACTCAAAAGGTTATCGGTGGGCCTTTGGTATA
>NW_010164337.1:0-27156 GCF_000695765.1 Mesitornis unicolor | reverse complement strand
TCCGGGTGGTGTTGGCTTAAAAACAAAGTCTCATAGGCATGTATGTGGCAAGAAGTGCAGGGTTGTGATCCTGTTTCCGTGAAGCGGTTGTTCCTGTAGCGGGTCTGGGCTCTGTCCTTGTTGCCCCGATCTACTCACGGAAAGTGAGCGAGCCCCGGTACTGGCAGGGAGCTGTGTGAAGTGCCGCCTGTCTTCGATTTTTTTTTCTTTTTTTCTTTTTTCTTCTTTTTTTTTTCCCCCTTCCGTCTTCTGGAAAGGACCTGTGTCGGGTCTCGAGATCCCGAGGTAGCTTGGCGCCGGCCGGCGTTCGAGTTGCCAGGTGGCTGTGGTATGGGAAGGCGCCAAACCTCTGAGCCTGCGTTTGCATTGGTGGTGTTCTAGCCCTGAGCCCTGGTGTTGCCGAAAAGCCAGCAAGCAAATGTTTTAGCTCTAAAGGCTGGGAAATACGCGTTTAAAGGAGGAAAAACGAAAGTGGGACCAGCGGTATGAGCTGTGGAAAAGTTAAATTAAAAACGTTCTTTTGCTAATATCGTGGTTTAGACTTTTGTAGCTGTTCACAGTGGTAGCTTTTTAATGGTACCCTTCTGAGATTCATTCTTGCCTCAGAAGCTGTGAATGGTAGAGTTTTTGGAGCTCTATGTTGTGATGTGTTATTGACAGTCAAAACAGGCTTTCCTATGGTGTGATAAATTAGTTGTAGATACTGATTTTAAAAGACTAATAGGCTATTTTAGTATAGTTAAGTTGTAAATAACCTCTTACTAGGGAAGCCTTGCTAGTGAAATGGGTTACCTATAAAGTCTTGTATAGGTTGGAAGTTAAATACAATCATGAGAACTGCAAGGCCCTTGCTTTTTTGCTTTTGAAAACTAATGTTAAGGCTACCCACAACAATAAAGATAATAGGAATTGAAGCAATACACCTCACATTGATGTTTATTATAAAGGCAAACATATGTGGAGTTGGATGTTAGGTGTTAACTCTTACTTTTTCCCTGATGCATACAGTTTCATGCAGTATCATGTAGCATTTGTGAAGATGAGGCTTCTTGAGATGGTTGAGACAGTGTAATAGCTTACTCCTGCATAGGAGACTTGGGCTGTATGCTTCTGCTGTGTCCCCTGTGCTGGGTCCGGCAGATGATGGAGCACCAGAGCCAGCATAAGGAGGAGGAAGTGGGGTTACAACTGTCAATGACAGCAAGCTCAGGCATCTTGGAAAATCTTGCCTGAGGTCTAACCTTGTGAAATGTCATATACGCAAAGCCTTCAGGCCCAGTTTATTCAAGTCCTGTCATTTGGCACTCTTGTCTTACCAAACTGCACCATGAGCTAGATACTGAAGAACAGAAGACTAAAGATTAAATAGGAGAATGTGGAGACTAATTCCTTGTATATAATTTTTGCTTTCTTTTTGTTCGTATGTAGTTACTTATATAAGTTTAGATATTTTTATTCTGCAGCAGCTGGACAATTAGTATTCTCATATGAAGCTTTTGAGGGCTGCTTGTTATATTTTATTTTTTTTTTTAATTTTTGCTTCCCCCTGTATCTCCCCCCCAAAAGGCTTTAAACAAAAAATGATACGGTAATGGTTGCTTCTGAGCAGAGGAGGTTATTTAAGGTATAGAAGTTGTGATGGTTGTTAGTAAATAGCACCTTCCCAGTCAGGAAAAAAAGCTCAATTTCTCTGTCAGAAACACTAATCAGATATGCAAGAAAAACACTATTTAGAAAAGTAATGCTTTACATTCTTTGGAATATATTTCTATTTTTACTTTATTTCACCTATAAGTTTACTTTTTAAAATCCACTTATGTAGTGCATCTTCATCATGTTCATCTTTAAAATGTTTTTTAAAGTAATAGTGGAGACTGTTTTCACTGATGACATTTAATTATTTGTGTTGATTACAGCCTGGACAGTATTACAGTTGGGAGGTTCAGAGCTGGATGCTGTTGAGAGAGGCTGTGGTCAGTGTGAGATTGACCAATGCGATGGGAGTGTGGGATATGGAGGAAGCCCAGATGAAAGTGGAGAAACAACACTGGATGCAATGATTATGGATGGGTAAGAAGACTACATGGAGAAAAGAGTGATCTCTTGTCATTTTTAGCACACTTTAATGTAAGGGTTTTTGGAGATCTTGCTGGTTTAGGGCAGACTATGGGACAAGCTATATGTTAACTTGTAGTACTAGGAAAAATACCTGCTTGGTGGAAGAGCAGTTAAGCATGTTTGTTACTGAATCTTTACTAGTAGTGTAGTAATCCAGCTCTAGATATAGCAGTTGCAAAGCAGATGGTTTGTAGCATTGTAAGCTTTCCCTTTACATTCATTCTATAAATATTTCACTTCTGCAGCAATTGTCTTCTGTACTTGATTTATCATTTAAAGCTGTCCTGATTTAAAAGTAATTGCAAGTGTTTGGTTCATGTTAAGAGTTTATGTAACAGAATAGTTACTCTACTGAAAATATTACTGTGGATGCAGTTATTATTACTTGAGCAACATCCCCGTGGCTGTGAGAAGAAACAATATATGTATGAAGCTGTTCCCTACTAGTGTGATGCCATCTGTCTATGGCATGGAACAATTGAAGCATCATTTTAAAGGAGCAATCAGATGAGAACAAATTTTGTCTAATGAAAAATGTACTTGTTCTTGTATTTTAAATAAATTTTAAATATTTCTTGTTTCCAGCAACACTATGGAAGTTGGGGCAGTTGCGGATCTCAGACGTGTAAAAAATGCAATTGGCGTAGCACGAAAGGTCATTGAATACACTAAGCATACATTATTAGTGGGAGAGTCAGGTAATTATTCCTTTAACTGTTTCCACATCGTACTCTCTTCTTAAAACACTTCCTGTTACAATTGCCATATAATAATTTTGGTAATATAGGTGGAGGGAATTCGTTGACAATCAAATTAATCTAGACAGATAATTTGGAAGTGTTTACTCTTACTACATGTATAAGAATTAGGTTTTATTCCATTATTTCCACATGAAAAGAAAAATACAGTTTTATGGTCTTAACACCAATTTTACTGCAAATATCAACTTGCAATCCCAAGGCTTTGCTAATATGGCTGACATCAAAGGTATCAAAGATAATTTGATACAAGACACTGTAGAAGCTGTTAGATGTAAATATTTCATTTAAAACCACGGAATAGCTTTTTCTAAGGAATGACAGAATTAATGGACACTACGGTTACATTTTACTATTTTAGTATGCATTGAGCGTGATTACTGTATTTTCTAGTTTAAAAATATTAGAACTTGAATGTAAAAAAAAATACATTAGGAGCTGTACTCCTAGGCAAAACAAAAGAGTGATATCAAACTGGAGGAATAGTTAGGCTTTTAAAGTATGAACTGCTGCTGTTAGAATAATACTGGTTTCCAAACTGCTGTACATTCCAGGGAGGTATGTGAGGAGTGAGTGGAAGGTTACTTGGCTCACAGTTAAAGACTTTTAAAGTGTATGTGCCTGCTCAGAAAGAAATGCAGAGATAAGTGTGTAAACTTATATCTGAGGATGAGTCAAGTGCTTTGAAATAGGTAAGAAGAAATAAAAGATTATTGAAGGAATCAATGTGTACAGAATGATAGAGAAATAAGTGCAGCAGCCATTTTTTGATAGAGTAAAATAGGCGATAGAGGAAGGTGAGGTCAGTATTTGACAGAAGGTCTGAAAAGAGAGAGAGATTTGCAGATTTTATTTAATTCAAGCAGTTGGCTATGATTAGGTTACAAGTCGGTTTGGTAAGAGAGATTTCACAGGTGATGCTGAAAAAGAAATTGGTGAAGTGTTAAATAGAGGAGGAAGAAATGCTTGTAATACTCCTTTCCTCGTTGATAGTTATCAAAATATTTTTAACTTTTGATTGGTAGAATGAGCAGAAAAGTTAAGGAAGATGAAGAAACAGAAGATTTGAAGCACTGATTTAAAATATATTTTCTAGCCTAAGAAAATAGCTTTTTGCATGGTGGAGTCATGTGGACAAGGCTGTTGCTGAGTCCTTGCTGTCAGTGAGAACTTCCTCAGAAGAAACTGTGGCAAAAAAAGGCAGAAAAGCTGAAGATGTATCTGAGTAAAAATTAGAGCATGGTAATAAATGTTAGTGAATGAATCACAGCAGTGGAGAAATTGAGAAAGAATAATCTTTCTTGTGAATGAATCTATTTTCTGTGGAAATAGTAACTTGGATAAAGAAAACTGTCGTCATTACCAGGTGTGATAAAGAGAAAATAGAGCTATAGCTTCAGAAGAATACATTTGAACCTTCAAATCAGTATATGAGAGAAATGACAGTTTATTTTCTAAATAAAAATATTTACATTTTCATGAGAAAAACTAGCTAGAATAGTAAAACATTTTCATATAAATGTATATAATCTTTGCAGGCTTTTTTTTTTTATTCAAGATGCAACATTGCTGAGGTTATTCCTTTCTTTTTTCTCCAGTAACTAAACTGCACTTTTAGTTGAATATATTTAGTAATATAATCCAGGAAAAGTCTTCTTGTCTCCTAAAATTCATTTCTGTGAGTGGCTGACACTAGAAAGGAGAAAGATAGCTATGGCATGTCTTCATTTTGTTTAGTTGATTATTTTTACATGTGTGACCAGTGTGTTGTGGCTGGCAGTAAAGTTTTAATAGAAGTAACGTGAAATTTTCATTTTCAACGTTAAAAAAAAAAGATAGAATCTGTTATAGCGCCATGACACCTGGCATAGTCTTCACTATGGTGAAGGTCTGTTTAGTTTGACTCAAAAAATAAAGTTTGCGTGTTTTAAAACTTTCTGTATGTAGAGAACTTAAGGAAAAGGATGTATTACAGAAACACAAAATGGTTGAGGTGGGCAGGGACTTGAGGTCTTCTGGTTCAACCCCCTCTGCTCAAGCAGAACAACCTAGAGCTAATTGCCTAGTACCATGTCCAGAAGGCTTTTTAATATCTCTAAGGAGAGATACTCACTCCACAACTTCTGGGCGACTCAGTCACCTTCAGAATGTAGAATTGTTTCCTGCTGTTCAGAGAGAACCTTCTGTGTTTCAGTTTGTGCCTGCTGCCTCTCATCCTGTCACTAGGCACGACTGAAAGTGCCCTGGCTTGATCTTCTTTCCACCCTCCCTTCAGATATTTTTAAACACTGATGAGATCCACTCTGAGCCTTTTTCAGGCTGTACAGTCCCAGCATTCTTAACCATTCCTCATAGGAGAGATGCTCCAGTCACTTATCTTTGTGGTCCTTTACAGGACTGTCTCCAGTATGTCCATGTCCCTTTTGTATAGGGGAGCCCAGAACTGGACACAGGTGTGGCCTTCCCAGTGCTGAGTAGAGGGAGGCAACCTTCTGGCAACACTTCTCCTAATGCCAGAGCCCAGCCTGTACTGCTGGCTGACATGCAGCTTGCTGTGCCTCATAGCCAGGTCTTCTGCCAAACTGCTTTACTACTGGGTGGCCCAGGCACATACTGGTGCGTGGGGTTGTTCCCAGCTGCAGGACTTTGCACTTCTACTGAACTGCCTGGGATTACTCAGCCCGTTTCTCCAGCCTATCGAGGTAACTGGATGTCAGCATAACCTCCCAGTGCTCCAGTTTTCTATCATCTGCAAATTTTTCTGAGGGTGTGTACACTCTGGTCCTCATCCAGACTATTAATGAAGATATTGAACAGTATTGGACCCCATATTGACCCCAGAGGTACACTGCTAGTTACTGACTCTAACTAGACTTCATAGTGCTGATCACCACCCTCTGAGCTCAATCACTCAGTTTTCAGTCCACCTCACTGTCTGCTCATCCAGCCAATAATTCATCAACTTCTCTATGAGGATCTTAGAGGAGACTATGTCAAAAGCCTTACAGAAGTCAAGGTACACAATATCCACTGCTCTCCTCTTGTCTACCAAACCAGTTGTTTCATCATAGATAGTTACCAGGCTGATCAAGCATGACTTCCCTTTTGTGAAGCCATGCTGACTGCACCTTTTTTGTCATTCGTGTGCTTGGAAGTGGTTTCCAGGATTAGTTGCTCCATCATCTTCTCAATGATTGAGGTGAGGCTGACTGGCATGTAGTTCCCCAGGTCATACTTCTTGCCTTTTTTGAAGACAGGAGTGGCAATCGCTTCACTCCAGTCTTTAGGCACTTCTCCCAGTCACAGTGATAGTTTGAAAATAGATGAGAGTGGTCTTGCAATGGTATCAGCTAGGGCTCTTTGCACTCATGGTTACATCCCATCATGGCTCATGGAACTGTGTGTGTCCAAGTTGCTGAAGTATTGCCTAACCTGATCCTCTTCCACCAAGAATAAGTCTTCCTTGCTCCAGACTTTCCCTCTCATCTCCAGGGCCTTGGATTTCTGAAGGCCAGTCTTACTAGTAAAGAAGAAGTGAAGAGGACATCCAGTACATGAGCCTTTTCCATACCTTGTATCACCAGAGCCTTGTATCATACAGTGCCTCTGTATTCCCCCCAGATTACCTTTCCATGCTTTCACCTTCTGTATACTCCTATTTTATCTTTGCGTTTACCAGGAACTTCTTGTTCATCCATGCAAGCCTCCTGGCATTTCTGCCACGTTTCTTTCTCGTTGGGATAGACTGCTATTGAACTTGGAGGAGGTGATCCTTTTGAATATCAGCCAGCTTTCTCAGACCCTTCATCCCTTCAGGGCTTATGGGACTTTTTCAAGGAGATTTCTGCAGGGCCAAATTATGCCCTCCTGAAGTTCAGGCTTGCGAGTTTGGTTTTTGCTCTGCTTCCTCCTCTCAGGATCCTGAATCCCACCATGTCACAGTCAGTGCAGTGAAGGCTGCCTTCAACCTTCACATCCCCAGCAAGCCCTTTCTTGTTTGTAAGTATGAGATCCAACAGAGCAGCTCTCCTTGTTGGCACTTCTGTCACTTGTGTCAGGAAGTTGTCACACTGATGCTCTCCAGAAACCACCTGGATTGCTTATGCCTTGCAGGGTTGTCCCTGCAGCACATGTTGTTTGAAATAGCTGTGCCTCTGATTATTGATTAAGCTAAAAGAATTGCTAGTCTTTTAACTTTCACAAATGTCTGTACCTGTTCTCTTATATATTTTTTAGATTATTTCCTTTTCAGTGTTTTTAGTGTTGGGGAGGGAGGGGGCAAGAAAGCCTAAACACAACTAGTAAGTAAAAAATATCTGATAGTGTGACTCAAGCAGGTATGGAAATGAAAAGTTGAGTCAGAGGCTGGGAACACTGAAATAATTATCCAGTTAACAAAATCATTCACATTTTATAGCCTTTAAAGTCTGAAGTCATATTGTTGCATATTTTTCACACAGTAAATTATAATTTACTAAGTTGCATTATTTTGCCTGCCCCAAAAAGCATGCAAAAAGAGGCTCTGAGAATAGACATTAGAGAAGTGAAGAAATCATTGTATTGTATCACATGAGGAAGCTGATTCTGTGCTTTACATGTGAACAATTTTTAGCTGATTGCAAGCTATGATGAAAGCTTGAGCCATACTCAGTGAAGAGAATGACAGTGTAGTGGTGATAAAATCTGTCTTGAACAAAAAAACCTTATGCAAGTCAAACCTGATGTTTTGTTTTACTCTTGCTGTTGTAGTTGTAAGCCAGAATATAACCAAAGTTGGTTTGTTTTTACAGCTAAAGTTTATAATGACAGTGATGTACATAAAAATGAGATGGTGTAGCTGGTTTTGAACAGATAGAGATAACAACAATGATCAGTTCTTGCAGTGTTAAGAGAGCTGCTTTCTCCATTCATTGCCTAATTTCTATAAGACAGGTCATAGAAAACTGGCAATAAAGGCCATGTATGCAAATGTAAAACTGAATCTGGTGAGGGACATTCAGTGCAGAATGATTTGTGGATGCCCCCTCCCTGGAAGTGTTCAAGGCCAGGTTGGACAGGACTTTGGGCAGCCTGGTCTGGTGGGAGGTATCCCTGCCCATGGCAGGGAGGTTGGACTGGATGAGGTTTAGGGTCCCTTCTAACCCAAACCATTCTATGATTACAAGTGACGAGAAAAAAAAGAATAACTTTGGTAATAATCTGGCAAGAAATGTTCACGTTTGTCTCCAACAAATAGGGAAGTTTCATAATCACAGTGTGCCTGACCTTTTCCATTTTGTCCTAGCAATACTTAGACCAATAATCCAAGTAAAAAGTTCAGAGAGTAAAAATGACTAGCACTGCTTCCTGGAATAGAAACAAGGCTTCAAGTCATAAAAGAGGGACTGACAAACATGCACGAGCACAATTTTACCTTTAAAAAAACCCCGAACTGACTGTTTGTTCTAAACGTAAGGAAATAAATATCTGTTTAGTTGAAGCTGTCAGTTTTCTTTTGCTGAGTGCAAAGGGATTTTAATTGCATCCATTTTTAAGAAGAACACAGAAAAGCTGTCCAGAAATAATTGAAGGCTTTTCTTAGTTCTTGGACTGGAGAAGCTTGTTCAGCTGTGCATTATAGTGACATTATTTTCAAGGACTGGTAATAAAAATTGTTAAACCATCTGATCTACTAACAGTATTTACTAGGTTATATCAAAGGTATCTACATCTAAAAGAGGAAAGAGCATTTGATCTTTTTCCCTTTTCCCTAACTATAAAAGCCATTCATAGAAGTGCAGCGTTCTGTCATTGCTTGAGTTGGTATTTCTTTTGCTCCCTTAACACACATTGTTTTTCAAAACAAGGCAGCAGTCACTTTTAAAGCTGCCAGAAGTGGAATATGATGTAAGCTGGTGGCTTGATTTCTGCAAGCATCAGTGTTTCAGTGGCAAATATTGTGCCATTATGTTACTTACATTTCATAAAAGACTGGCTTTTTAAGGAAAATATACTATTATTTGTATCATGTATTTAAATATTTCTGTGACACACACAGTCCAGGCCCTGCTTGCTCGAGGTTATTTGTGTCCAGTTAATAAACAGAGGTGAATTTGTTTCTCTTTCAATGGTAAAACTTACATGTGTTAACATAGTTACAGTGAATTGAGGAAACTTGATAGTGCCAGTGAAGGGAGAGTTTGTTTTTGCGATTGTTCATTGCTATAATGGCTGATACTGCTCTCTGAAGAAGTATTTCTAATCTCCGTAAAGGATGTAGAATTTCTTGATTTCTAGATAACGTTACATGAATGCATTATCATAAAATATATAAAAAAGTGAAGAAATTAATGTTTTTTGCTTTGTTGTTGCTTTTCTAGCCTCCTTGTTTGCTGTAAGAATGGGGTTTCCGTATGAAGATTTAACTACCCCAAAATCTCTTTTGATGTATTCAAACTGGCTTAATCAGAGCTGTCAGCCGAACTACTGGAAGGTACAGTGCAGTGGTGGAGATGATGAAGGAGGGGTTTGGAAAGTCAATAATGCAGTATTGCCTCTTCCTTTCAGCTTATATTGAAGTTATGCTTTACATGTAAAGAAAAACAAAATTTTGCTTATTATATAGAACAAACTTGGAATTGCCAAACATTTGGTAGACTCAGGAAGAGATGTGTCTAGCTCTTCTTAGATCCTGCTAGTTTTGACCTTGCTGTGGTAGCGTTTTGGTGTGGGAATTTTTATTTTTTTTTTAGCTCTAAATTTGGACAGGACTTCTCAAACTACGCAAAGCAGTGTGTGTATTCTTTGATGCATGTATAAATTTCAAAGAAAATCTTACGGTACCAAATAAGGTCCTTAAATACTAAGAGAGGCTTAATGCAGACCTGTGAACACATCATATTAGTGCAGCTGTTGTTGCAGATTTCTACATGCTTGCACACTGTCTTCCTTATTTCTTGGATATGAAATGCTGCATTGCTGAACCATTTTAATTCAAGACGTATTCTGTTTTCCAGTTGGGAAATATCTTGACTATGGTACTGACTTGACAATATTATCTTGACTTGACGTGAGTAAAACAAGCTCAGTTCATCTGGTTATTTTTTTAACTTGAAAATTTTCTTCATTTTGCTGAAGAATTACCTTTTTTTGACCAGCCTATTGAGCAAAGATGAATCTTTAACTTGAACAACGTAACTTCCTAATGGAAAAAACTTTTTACCATATAATACCAGATTTCAATACAGCTGTATAATTAAAGTATTGGGCATCTGATAGTTGTGCGTCTGATTATAGGTATTGGTTGGGGTGTTTTTAAGTTTATCTGTAAATGAAGCGTAATATATTATTCATGCAGATAACAAAATAATTACAGAATGTGGTGCCAGACTCTTCAAAATCCTGTGGACCATACAAACGGCCTGAAAAAGTAACTTGCAAAGAACAGACCATCTTGGAGAGAAGTGTTCATAATCATGATACTATTGGTAATGACTTTTGGTAACTGATGCTTTTTTTTTCTCCCTCATTCCCCTACACATTAAATCATACTGAATTTAAAGAAAAACATTTCATATAGGCATTATTTCCTGTTTATAGTGGTTTCAAGATTGTTCCTTCGATGTTAAGATGGAGTGCCTAAAAGTAGGATTTGTTTTTCAGGTTTGTTTTCCAGTGGACTGGTTGCACAGCCACTTGCTTCATTTTTTGCCCTTAATTACTTGTTCATTGCCCTACTGCTTTTCCCTCAGATATATTGGCATAATTGCTTGGGTGGCTATGGATGCTTGGAAAACTGATCAAGGTTAAAAATAATTATTTTTATCTTGATTATGATTAACTTAGGTCAAGTACCTGTCTGACCAACTTAAAAGGCTTTGTAGTGGTGGAAGAAATGAGCAAACACTTGGTCCTGTTGCCAGCCAAAAGCAATGTTTGTCAAATAGTCTTTAAACTTATAAAATAAAGCTTACTTTCATTTTTTTCTATTCTGGATTTTGACTAAATCAGTGAGTTTCTACAGGAACTCCTGTGCTTATACCAGATTAGCAGCAGTAGTCCCCAAAGACTTCTAAGAGTTTGCTGATTGAGGACTGTTAATTGCTAAGCCTATGAGATGATTAATGAGCAGATCAGACAAAGGACTGGAGCAGTTACAGATTCGTGTCTTTCAAAGCTCTATACTTTGTAGTCTTGAAACTTACACATTTTGGTTTTGTCTGGATTTTTCTCAGTTTAGCAGTTTAGAACTTTTTGCCTGGCAGTATTTGCAATACCAAGAATGAAATAGTTGTTTCAAGTGTGAATCTTTCTTCTTTGCTTCCAGTCCACCCTGCTAATAACCAATTAATCTTCTACAGAAGTCAGGCAACCTACCAAATTCTTACCTTGGTAGATAGCTTTCTTTATTGGAATATACAGTCTTCAGTGTGTTCTAGCAAACTCAAAAATTGTGCAGTGTCAGGATGAGAGGAGGATCTGTTAAATACAATTCAGGAATTGATATATCATTAAGTACTTCTAAGCTGCTTTGTAGTAAATGATGGTGCTTATATTTGTACTTCAAGTTCTCCCACCCCATTGTTTGTTTTATATATGAAATGTCTTCTGGACTAACACATTTTGAGAGGAGTCTTCGTTCAAGAATGCATTTAAGAAGTTGGTAGGAGCTGATGGCCTTCCAGTCCAGAGGCTAATGGTGGCCATAGAGTCAGCACCTCTATGCTTCTAGCTTCTACTTGTCAGGAAACTATTCTATGAGAAGGAGGTACTGCTTAGTGAGATCAGATAATTTGAATTCGTCTTCTTTGCTCTCACTTTGTACTGGAGTTTGATGACATCAGCAATTCCAATCCTCTCTTGAAGAGATGGAGTCCTGTTTTATGGAGAAGCAGCCGATCCCAAATCCTGTTCCAAGTGCCAATCTAAGCTGCTCTGTTGAGGTAGTGGCTTCCTTACTAGCACAAAATTAGCAACGAGTAGGCTCATCCACACCTTTGATTGGCTGTTGTGCAATTCTTATTTCTTTGATAGGCAGTATTTCAACTTCTGCCAAATTTAAGCACATACTTCTGATTTGGATTTCTTTGGGTTTTTTTCATGTCCCTCAAGCACCATTTGTAATTTTCAGACTTTGTTGTTCTGATGGTACTGGTGCAAGATGTCATGACACCAGGTACTTTTTGTCTACAGGTTAACAAGTGTATATCAGGAGACAGTGGCTGCATGGGCAGCAGTAACATACAGCTCTGAACAGGGTGACACTCACTGTTTTAGATTCCATTCTGAGCTCCTGTAATACGCCCAAAAAGTTTCCATATGTGTTTTTGAAGATGTGGGTTTTTGAAGAGTATGACTTTTCTGTTTTTCAGGATATCAGTACTTTGAATGGTCTGGTTCTGTTCATGGTTCTGTTTGATAACCATAGTGCCAGTTTAAAAAATTTGTTAGGAGTGTTTCTGAATATGTTTCATCTCTGTTGAAAATTTTAGGTATGGTTGTAATTGGTGAGAGTGGAACTGTGGCTTCTGGGACATCTACTAATGGGGCAGTCCACAAAATTCCAGGGTTAGTATCTCTGGTTTTACAAAAAAAAAAAGCTTTTCTCCCCACTTCATTTCCTATGGTAAGCTTGTTTATGTAAAGCTTACCTTGTTTTAGATGGTGATGATCAAAAATGGTGGTGTTTATTTCTGGGTACTGCTGTAAATCCTGAGAAACTGATTCAGTTGCAAGATGATTTGTTTGAGGGAATGCTTGTTTTTCAGCTGGCTTAATTCACCATTCAGGAACACAAACAAGTGGCACAGTTGTAAGGCAAAGCACCAGAGACAAATGAGCAGTTTGGAGAGGTCCATAGTTTCCGAAGAGAGGTACATAGAATCAGAGCCCTGGGCCTGCATTCCTACCCAGTTAGGAATCTTGTCTGTCAACCAAGTCAGACAACTTCTGGATTTAGCAGCAAATTATTGAATGTACTGATGTCCCCAGCTGCTTACTGTTGGCCACTGGCTGAACCTTACTGCCCTAGCTATAGTCAGCGTAAGCCAGAGACTCATGCACTGGAGGTGGATTAAGCTGCAGGTCAGTCAGGCTATCACAGATCACTTTTATCAGTAGTTTCAAGACAAGACTTCTGACTGCAGTGGAATGACCTCTTTACCTGTTAAGTTCTCTTGTGGCTTTAATGCTAACCCAGCTGGAGGCAGTAAGGTTGACAAAGGTAAAAGTGTGCCCAAGTCATAACAACTTGCCAATATCAGGCCAAGAGCTATTACATTATTGCAATCCCCCTGGAATTCGTAAATTACAGTTTCTAGTTTGTTTTGTGTTGTTTTTTTTTTCCCCCATTGTTCCCTACAGTCGTGTCGGAGATTCTCCAATAGCTGGAGCAGGATCCTATGCGGATAGTACAGCTGGAGGAGCTGCAGCCACTGGGGATGGTGATATCATGATGCGCTTCTTACCCAGGTTTGTCCTTAGGGCAGACTTAGCTCTAGCAAAATGAACTCGGCAAATGAAGTAATAGAGTAAAAAGACAGCCCGACTTACTGGCCACTGAAGTGAAAGAAAAGGAAGGAATAGAAGGGGAAAGAACAGTAGCAAAGTCTAGTCATCCTTATGATCTGTCTTAAAAGAAGTAACTTCTTAAATATCTTCATGGCAGATCCTCGTAATACTGCCAAGCTGTGAGCAAACAGGCAGCAGGGTAATAAGTATATTCCCAACCTGTGTGCTTTTTAACAGAACTGATTAGGTTTCTTCTCCAAAGTGTTTTGTTGTGTGGGAAGTAAGTGTAACAAATTGTAAAACGGATGAGGGATGTCTCAGATTACTCAGGATGGTGGGGAGGTGTCACTGTAACAATCCTATGTAGTTGCATCTAATTTGAAACTGGACGAGGCATTTAAGTGTTATCATCGTGGTTGCATAACCTGTGTAAAATGTGGCTTCCATCACTGAGTCTTGACAGTCATTCTTGTGGATTGGTCTCAACAGGAATGAGTTATGGATGTCTGTGCTGAACATAATGGGCTCTGATGCTTGAAGGAAGCAGTGGCCTTCATATTACTTAGGTGTTTTTTCTGAAACTCTGGCAGTTATGAATGCCTACTAACTGTTGCATATTTCACGTCCTCTATGAGTTTCAAGCTATTCCAAGCCAGTCTTGAAATAAAAAGCAATTGACAACTTCATGAATTATCCTGAGGTATCAGATACTAAGAGTAGCAGTGAGTTGAGCTCCACTAGAGGTTAATCAGTAAAAGTTTAGCAGCCTGAAGGTTTTGGCTGCAGTGCTTAAAGCATTTTGTGTTGGCACCAATGGAGTTTTAGAAAATACCTCAAACTAGATGGTTAATCACAGGTTTCTTGTAGATACAGATCTTTCCTAATTCCATGTTATTTAGGTATTCCCACATGGAAACAAAGAATAGAATTGACCTGCCAGAAGTGAAGGAAGTGTCAAGTAAAGGGCAAAATTGCTAATGTTTTCTGTCTGTCTTCTTTGAGATAGTAACATCTTACTGAGTTCCTGATTAGTGGAGACCTCTGTGAAATGCAGCTTTATATTCAGATAGTTATCCTTAGATAACTTAAACATATTTGATTGTTAGAATAAATCAAAGATAATAGGGAGTCTCAAAATGAAAGTTCTGCAGTACTTTGATAAGATGTATAGTTAATGCTATCTGTAGATAAATTGTAGTGTAACGAGTAGGTCCTTCATATATGCGTCTTCATCAAAACAAAACCCACTGTTGTTTCCTTTATATTACACATTATCTTTTAATCTTCAGGTTCTGAAAGAAAACAACAACAAAAGTTATTATTTTGCCTCTGAGGATGTTTTGGAAATGCCACTGATTAATCTCAAGCAGTGCCCATATAGTTGTCTAATCATACTGTTGATACAAAGGAAGTTAATTTTGATTACTTGCTCATTTAGAGTAAGAAGGGTTTTTTATAAATTGGCTAGCAAAAAAATTGAAAGTAGCTCAGAGTCTTGATCTAAACATTGTACTTTCATATTCTTGAAATAAGTTTCTGAAAACTTCAAAATTGACACATTTTCTTGAAGTTTTATCTGAAAGATTTTTTTAATGCTTACTGAAATCAATTTATCAGTGATGTCGTGGTGAAGGTCAGTTTTCTTTAAAAAATACTTTGACATTTGTCTTTTTGAAAACTAGTAGGAGCTTTTAATGTCAAACTTAATCATTCAGTGAAAAATAAAAGCCACTAACTATTTAACTGCTTCTTTGCAGTTCTTTAACTGATCTGTTGCTTAACGTCTTCTGCTGCCACGGATCAGAGTTATGCCAGGCTTGGTCCTGCCTTAGAATGATAGATGGCATAGATGACATCTTGCAGTCCCTTTTAGTCCTGTTTCTAATTACTTTTCGTGTGAAACTTGGGTAATAATTGTCAGTGTGAAGTTTGGCTAAAGTTTATTTGTCTTGTGTTTCCATTAATCAAAGAAAAAAAAGTCTCTCTGATAGTTTAGAGTATATAACCTGAGTATGGCTAACTGTCTGGGTTTCAGGTTGAGCTGATTTTGTTGTTTGGTTGGGTTTTTTTCAGTTACCAAGCTGTGGAGTATATGAGGATGGGAACAGACCCAACAATAGCCTGTCAGAAAGTTATTTCCAGAATCCAGAAGTACTCTCCAAAGTTCTTTGGCGCTGTTATATGTGCCAATACAACTGGAAGTTATGGTATGTGTTTTGCTTAAAAGACAAAGCTTGTTGACCCTAACTAGGTCACAGAAATACAAAACTGAAGATCTTAAATTATTCTTTTAACACTGGAGCTATACTGGCCATTCATAATATCAAATGCTGATTAGCAGGGCAACTGTGTCCTAGTGTGGACTTGAGATATTTTATTTTTTCCTCTGCATTTTGATGTCTTAGAATTTCAGAAAATTTATGCAAGTCTTAGTAAAAATAAAAAAATATTTGCAACCTTCATGTGTTTTCCTGAACTGTGTATGATTAATTTGAAGGCTTTAAAAAAAAAAAGAATGCTTATGCCTCCCCTAGATTCGACATAAGGCAGGAAGAATGTGACTGTCAAGCATAGCTTCAAAGCAGTCTGAGATCAGTCACTGTGCTAGGCATCTCATTAGTGAACTCTTAGATCAGTAGGAAATACAATTTGCTAATCAAGATGGCTTATATAGTTAGACTGCTTATTGCTCTTCTTTGATCTCCTATTTCCCACAGTTCTGTGTTTAAGAGATTAGCGTTGGAGGAACTCATTAAGTTAATCAGGATTGAAAAAGAGAGATATTTCCCTAACTTATGCTACTGTTTTGAATTGTATTATGAGGGCATTAATTGCACTACAGCAGTTAGTAGCATTGTATTTTTACTTAAATTAAATACTTTCAGGATGTCTTCAGTTAAACATAGTAAAAGAATAATTACTTCATTGTAATAGAATTAGTAACTGGGTCTTTAGATTATAAAGTACAATGACAAAGGCACTAATACTAAATGTAGCAAATTGTACTTTTTTTTCTTTTTCTTTCCTAGGTGCTGCATGTAATAAAATTCCAGGATTCACTCAGTTTCACTTCATGGTTTCTAGCCCTTGGCTAAGTCAGCCAACTGAGCAAATAGTAGATTGCATTTAATTTCTTTTGTCCTGTTAACATCTGAACTTTGAGGAGGACAGTGCTAAGGTTCTTCAGGTGTTACGTTTTAAAATTCTTTTTTATTTTCACGGTTGCATAATTGTATGAACAAGTACAAAGGTATGTTGATGCTGCACTGTTTTTAATATCTTCTATTTTATTATGGCTTTGTGTAGTGCAACTAAGCTTAATCTGTAGTTTCCTAATGCAATTATCATGGTAACTTATTTCTGAATTATTTTAGACTAGCACTATATTCTGGAGTGAAGTTTAAAAATGGACTATGTAGTTTGTTGAAAGTGAACATAGTTACAAAATTATAGTTAGTGCTAACAGTTTCACAGCATAAGCCATTCATCTCTGTTTAAAAATCTACATCTAAGTGAAATGGCTAAAACTGATGTGCTTCACTACTGAGGTCTCAAGTAATGAATTTAACAGGCATTACCTTACATCCCAACCCAATTTTTAAACTTTTGCAAACCTGACAATCAAACTGTGGTTATAAATACCACAAAAAGTTATCTGTTGTATATTTACTTCTAGGTAATGCCAAGTTTAACCTGCTTTTAGGGGAAAGTAGAGCTTTGGTCACAGGAAAAAAACTTTCAGAGAGCTCATTAAGCGGTGGTCATATGCATACAAGAGACCAAGCATCTAATGAATCTTACAGTCTCTCTGTTTTATACATGTGAGACTTATTTTGAGAATACTTAATTTCCTTTCTAAGATTTAGTCCAGGTTTTCTTTTCTCTTGAAAAGAAAATTGCATGCAAATGGTGACGGGCAAGGAAAGGGGGTTGAAGAATAATGGAGAAGATGTCAAAGCTTTATAAGGAGCATCTCCTTGTGGACCTTTCTAACTTTTTTTCACAACATTATTTGAATAGAGGGGACATCCAAGCATTCCTGGTAGTAGAAACCTTCACAAAGTATTACATTGACTCTAACAGGCTGTGAAGACAGGTAGAAATCTTCCTGTCACCTCTTTGTTGTAGGGGAAGTTTATGAATCCTAATCACAGTGATTTCCTTGTTAGTAATGTGCTTTGTGCATGCCCTTTCCTGTGGCACATCTCCCTCCGCTAAGGAGCAGTTGCATACCTAAAGCGTGTCAGTTACCTACCGCTGGCAAAGCTGGGTTTGTCACTTTCTGTGTCTAGAGATACCAGGTTTCATTTGTAATAGAACTTCAGCATCTTGAGGATTTTTCCATACATATTTGAAGATCTGTCTGATTGTTTTCTTAACTTTGTGGCTTCCTGATCATTTGATTGAATCTTTGCTAAACTTGAGCTAGGAAAAGTTTAAAAGGGGAGGGTGGGCAAGTGAAATGAGCATATCTTATTATAAACAATTATTCTTTGTCTACTTGAATAAAATCATTTGGTAATTAAAGTACACCTTAATGTATCATTTGTAAGTAAGGTTGTTTAGATTCTATAATTATTTTAATATATTTTTAATTAAACAATATATGAAATTATAATAGGTATGTGTGTGCCATTGTGATGTTATAGACAGAATTTGGAATTAAAAAAATTGCTTAATATTTTGTGTTAAAAACATTTCTTTAAAGGTTGTTAGCAGTAATGCTGTTCTCTTATGCTTAGCAGACACAGTTGTTTTATTTTAAGAAAGTTTTTGACAAGTACAGACTATTGCCAAAAGTAAGGAAAAACTGACAGTTTCTGCTGGGGTTGAAAAAAAATTGTACTGTTTCTGATTTCAAGGGATTTTGTACTTTTAAGTTTTTATGCTTGAACTTTTACTACAAAATACAGAAAAAACCTGCGCAGAATATAAGTACTTGCAAATTAGTGGTGGATTTGAATGCATCCTGTGCTTAAAGTTGTGGGGATTTTTTTAAGTCTGTGTTTTAAGTTCAGTAGCTTCTAGCTAGCCTGCTTTTTTCTTTTTCTAAAACTTCTTACCAAATTATTGCTTCATCCAATGTAGACAGAAGAAGAATCTTGGTTCAGTGATCTAACTAATAAAGTATGTTTTTGCATGCCACTGGATTGTTCTTTAATAAAGCAACCTAATGAACCCTGACAAAGTTTTATATGCACTTATTGAAGAAAACTTCCCTGTCATTGCATTGTTTGTAGGTTACCGCTGAAATGCCTCTTTTCATCTTTAACTGCCTCAGTCAGGAATAATTTTCAGAGGATTCAAGGTTGGTCTTTCAGATGTCATCTACAATACTACTATATAAACTGGAGTGAATCTATTCTCTCGTCACAGAGTAAAAGCAGTGGTGGTGATTGCCTTTTAACTTAGAAATTCTTCTTATTAGCATTTGTTTTTTGGCTGTTGTTATTGCATGACTGTTGTAACTTATTAACAACTCTGTTCATCCTTGTTTTGAAACAGAGTATGTGTAGGATTTCAGTTCTATTATTTGTAGTCTGTGTGTGTGAGGAAATACCAGTGATAGTTATATTTGCTTGAGCTCTAATATGCAAGCAGTATGTTATACGTTAAGCACTGAACTACAAATGTTCTCACTGGGCGGTCTGTTCTTTCCTCCACGTAAGTTCCGTTAAATTTACAGCAAAAGAACTACTGAAATGTCTGTGGAGCAGATGTGGCAGAATCTCAGGATTTTATGACTAGCTTTGTTATTATTGTTTGAGCTGTTGCATCAGGCAGCAAATAATATATGCTGTGGTTTCATTCTCTTTTTTCCCCTGACAGCTGGAGTCAATGTAGGTAAATACATGTGCTGATACAATGCTCTTTTGGTGCGATTAGCTGATATGTTTACAGTGACAGGTGGTGGTCTGTGAAATAAAAGCAATAGCAACTTCAAAGTGTGCCAGTTGTTGAGGGAATTCCTGTTGCTGGTGACAATTTTTTATTTTTCCTAGTAGGGTAGGGAAAAATCTTTGTAATAAGTTTTTTTTATTATACTTATCCCACGTAGAGTTTTACAGAAACAATTCTGCTGTAAAAGTCAGGGGTTCCTGTTGGTTACAAATGGTGATTTCAGAGCTTTGCATGGAGAAAACTTACATGTGTTAGATGAACGGGAAGTTTCTTATTTTCACCCTTTGCAAACTTTCCAGGCCAACTCCTGAAATACATTTCAGCTCTAATTCTGTTCTTTGCAAAATTATTATTTTGATTATGTTTTATGGTACACCAGTAAAAAAACAGTGAGTGAGCTCTGCCACTTGAATGTAGTCGTGAGGTTGGGTTGCATTTTGTATTTCTACTTTCTTAGCATTTGTCATTTCAAGATCCTAAGGAATAAGAAATTCAGTTTAGCAAGAAATCTAGTAGCCTTGATTTATTTGGGTATTCATATGTACAGATGGGAAGAACCTGAAGTTGTTACGTTTCTAAGACAAGCATACAAAGATTGTTACAGAATCGAACCGTCACAACAAGAAAGAGGCTTTTTGTGAAAGTATCCATTTAAGTCTGATTTGATGACTGCATTTGCAGCCTGTATTTAGTCTCTGTAGAATGTCAGGGTAACTGAACAGGAAAAATGCACTGTGATACTCTGATTTAATACTTTAATTTTTTGTCTCAATTACAGATGAGCTTTTTGTCAAACACTGACAGATTTTTGTAAATTTTTCTCCTATTGATTAATTTCTTGTAAAAGAAGTAAAATTACATATTTACATGTAAACATTTACATGTTACAGTAGTATTTCATAATGATATATTAAGCAACCATAATATTAGATTAGCTTGTAATTGCACAACTGATATGAGAAATATAAACTAAGTAATTTCTCTCACATAGAGTTTTAGGATCTGAATGTTTTATTGTTTGAAAGCCTGAAGAATGTTTGCTTTCATGTTAATTTCTGCAGATTGTTACCACGTTTATTTTACTCATAGCCTTCACTTAAATGGCTCTATAGGTTCTCTGTTGTTGCACAGGACCTTGACAAATTAGATTCTCTTCAGTTCTGCAGCATAAATAAGTTTTTTAGGCAAGTTGTTTTCACTTGTCACCTAAATTCTCCTACACCCCTTCCTGCCCCTTACTTCTGCTCCATGCAAAAGTAATTTCATCTGAGGCTTAAAGTAGATTTTAGTATGACTTCCACTAAGGGCTATTATCACATACTGCTGAAGCCATTTCACAAGAATTTCACAAAATCACATCCAAACCAAATATATTGCTTACACTTGCTACAAACTAACAGCAATTTCTAAAGTACTCTCTGGTCTGCTTAAAGCCTCCTTCCATGTATAGGCATGCTCCTTTTCGTACTTCCCACCTTCAAAATCAGAAGAATACTGGTGAGTTTTTTTCCTGTTCCCCTTCCATTAATAGTACTTCATGCTTTCTTCAAATGTGTAGTTTATTATTTTGCAAATGTTTTCTCTGTATTATTGTAGAAGCAAAGAATGGTTTGGGTTGGAAGGGACCTTAAAGCTCATCCAGTTCGAACCCACTTGCCATGGGCAGACACACCTCACACTAGACCAGGTTGCTCAAAGCCCTGTCCAACCTGTCCTTGAACGCTTCCAGGGAGGGGGCATCCACAAGTTTCCTGGGCAACCTGTTCAGTGTCTCACCACCCTCACAGTAAAGAATTTCTTCCTAATGTCTAGTCTAAATCTACCTTTTTCAAGTCTGAAGCCATTTATCCCTTGTCCTATTGCTACTTGCCCTGGTAAAAAGTCCCTCCCCAGCTTTCCTGTGGGTCCCATTCAGGAACTGGAAGATTGCAGTAAGTTCCCCCCACAGCCTTCTCTTCTCCAGGCTCAACAGCCCCGACTCTCTCAGCTCTGCCTTTGTAAGAGAGGTGCTCCAGCCCTCGGATCATCTTTGTGGCCCTGCACTGGACCCTCTCCAACAGCTCGATGTCCTTTTTGTGTTGGGGGGCCCCAGAGCTGGACACAGTACTCCAGGCGGGGACTCACCAGAGCCGAGTAAAGGGGCAGAATCAACTCCCTTGATCTGCTGGCCATACTTCTTTTGATACAGCCCAGGATGTGGGTGGCCTTCTGGGCTGCAAGCACCTCATGTTGAGGTTTTCACTGACTGACATGGCCAAGTCCTTCTTCTCAGGACTGCTCTCAAGCCATTCTCTGCCCAGCCTGTATTTGTGGTTGGGATTGCCTCTGCCCAGGTGCAGGACCTTGCACTTGGCCATGTTGAACTTCATTGTGTTGGCATGGACCAACCTCTCCAGCCTGTTCAGACCCCTCTGGATGACATCCCTTCCTTCCCAGGTGTCAACCACACCACCCAGCTTGGTGTCATCTGCAAACTTGCTGAGAGTTTTGTTGGAGTTTTTTTTTGTTTTGAAAGCAGATATTAATTTGCTTTCTTGTTGCTATCAGCAGACTTGTGTCATTATAACAGCTTTCTTGACACTTCTGGTTAATTTTCTTTCTGAAGTTTACTTCATGTATGATGTAGACTGTCTTGTATTATTTTGCCAAGTAGTATTTGGTGGGGAGAGTCCCAGTTTTGGATGTAAAGACTTCTTTAAGGTAGCATAATTCCTCAAGCAGCCATTTTTCTTGATGTTTGAGAAGCCTACTGTCTTATTTTTTTGGGGGGGACTTGAAGTTTGGGGTTTTTTTTTGTTTGTAAATACAAAGAATAGTAGATAATATTGTATTGTCCTGAATTAACTAATAGTGAGTTTGTGATTTAAATGCTTGCTACAGAAGTTAATTTTTGAAGGTTGAGGGAGGAGCTATTGAAACTGAGAAGCACTATCACAGTAGATTCCAGTATCACAGTACTGAAATTTATGATTATACTTAGCAAGGTCGTGAGTCCTTATTGTTCTTAAATAGATGTTTGATCGTGTATGTGGTTATTAATTAAATACAATGTGACAGGCTATTTGAAAATAAAAATGGTTGTGCTGCTAGCTTAATAGTGCCTCTGGATGTTCATTGTTATGAGAAAAATTCCAGGGTAAATTATCATAGATCATCTGTGAGGAGAAAGCTTGGGTTGGCAGGCTAATACATAGAGAAGTGTAAAACTGAAACTTCCCATAAATTAGTATTTTTATCTGCAGAACTTTTCATAAGCATTGAGGAACAACATAGAACTGACTGTTTCCTACTTTTGTTGTGTAATCAATTCTTTATCTATGTAAGATTTTTTTCCAGACAGATTTATAGTAATAGATGAAGTGAAGGATAGATTAAAAGGGTGAATGTAAAAAGTATTATAAACAGGTCAAATTCATATGCAGTCAAGTGTGTTTTGCTAATTTGGTTGCTACCGAAGACTAATTTGGATGTTACAAAGTAGAAAATAAATTACATTGGAGTAGCTGCAGTGTTAATGAAATGTAGCTGTTTAAATTCAGTCTTTATCCGTTCTTAAGAATGTGCCAACATGAAAAGGCCTGTGATCTCGCTTCTCAGCAAGAGTTATGACAGGTTTTGTTACTGCTTAGTGAAAGTGCTAGCCCCACAGAATGGGTCTTTAGGCGAGATAACATCACTTTGCGGCACGAGCTTAATGTTAACAGCCTTGAACTGATTTCTACTTCTCCCTGCCCACGTTATCTCTTTGCTGGAGATTACTGTGCCTGTACCAGGGCTGGCAAACTGGAGTGTATGCATTCACCCAAACATCTTTGTGCCAGATCCAGCAGTTTAAACCTCTCTAACCTCCACCTGCACTTTGCACAGAATAGCAAATGCCTGCACCCCACTCCACTGGCTCTGCTGTGGGGTTCATAACTTCTGATCAACAAGCAGTAACAAACAGCTGTTTGCTGGGGGAGTATGCATCAAACCCCTCAGGGGTGTGTGTGTATGTGTGTGTGTGTGTGTGTGTGTGTGTGTATATATATATATATATGAATAAAATACCATCCTTTTTCCTGTGAATTGAAGTCTTAGGCTTTGTCCATCTCTGGAATATGATTTTGGCTGGGTAAAGATTTTGCTGCCCCAGAAGAGGTGGTACTTACTACCCACATCCTCCAGTATGCATTCTCTCTTGAGTTAGGCAATTGGCTTTGGTGACTGTGCAGCTCCACCAAGTGGATCAGCTTGCTGGTCTGGCAGAAAACTTACCTGAAAAAAGGTAAGCTCTTTTTTTCAGAGCGTAAGCTGTTCTCTTTTACTATACAGCCACCCAGCTGCTAATACCAACACAAGACAGACTGCAGCAGTACACAGCAGTCATTGAGGAGCACAGGAAATTATCCAACTGGTGACAGCGCATACTTAAATTGGCTAAAGCAGCTTTTCATATTTTTCCTGCAGACTGAAGTAAGGTGCCTGTCTCTGCAGGTTTTGTGATTCAATGCTCAAGCTAGATGCCAGTCCTACTATTTCTCCCCAGTAAAGTTCAGTAAGAAACATTAGAAATCAGGATTTGAATCCAAGACTCTCACTACTTCAGGGAGTATTCTCATCAACAAGCTGTTGTCATGTTCCCCATATTCTCTCTTCTGTCATGTAAATATTTAATTATTTACCATAGGTTTCTTATGTTTGGGATAGAAAAGCCCAAAGTCTCCATACAACCTTTTCTTGATGGCCTTCTCTTTGTTAAAATGTGAATTTGAATTTCTCCTGACTGAGGAGGCTTTACAACTTAGATCTTATACTTCAGAGCAACTGCTGTTACTGCAGTGCTTTGTGAAAGTGTGAGCACCATGAATTCAGTCTCCTTGATGGACTATTTAATTGAAAGTCATCATGAGATGTGCTTTATGCTAACACTGCTGTGTTTTGGACAGACTACTATATTGGGGTCTCAGGGGTGTCTGTCACAGGGATGTCTAGTTACTGAATCACAAAGAGGTATAGGCAAGAGACAAGTGCCAATATGCTCAGCGGAGCTGAGATAACATCTCCAATCACATCCAAGAATAGAGCTATAACCCTGTAACTTAATTTGAAAAATCAAGTCTCTTTAAGAGTTCAGAACAGAAGTTTGATCTTGCATAAATTTGTACTCGTGTAACAATAGTGTAGTGCCTCGCTATGTAAATAAATTATGTAAATACTAATGCCAGACAGATATTCCAACTGTTGTTTATAATTGTCATTTATGTACCTTTGGTCAGTCTTAGCTATTCATAGTATGCTAATCAGTGTCCTACCTAACCAATTACATTCTACTTTGTAGCTGTGATTTTTCCAGACTTAGCATTTGGGAAGAACTTCAGATGCATACTAGAAGTTAAGGCAATCTGGTCATATAATAGACCATCTCATATAAGTGCCTCCTAAAGCATGTCTCACCGTGAATAACAAAATCACTGAACAATGCAGAACTACTGAAGCCCTTTAGTCTTAGTATGCAAAAATTAGAGTGCTCCATTCATAGAAAGGGAAAATTTGCCCTTTCTTGGGAAGATCCAGAAGGAACTTGGACCAAAAGGTCTTGCTTCTGTTAGTGGCAACGCATAAAACCAGTAACTCCTAATGCTAGGAAGCTAATAGGCCCTCAAGCTCTGGTCATTCTCTTATTCTTGTAACCCCAGGGCCTGATCTGATGATGCTGACACACTGAATGCTGCTCAGCAGATGGCTAGGGTGAGTTTGTGCATCTGTGGCTTCTTGCACTTTCTTGTTCTAGTGACTGTTATATGATAGTAACCTGCCTGATTATCCTAGAACACTGAGCCTCAGGAATCTTTTCCTCCTTATTCTCCTATATTAAGTAACAACTAATTTATACAAGGTGAAACAGTTTCAATAAGAAATGCGAGATGGTGAGGGAAGATACCACATGAAAATCTGCTTTTCTGGAAAGGCAGAAGATTCCATGAGTATGCACATCCTGACATATGTCTGTTCCTCTGCCAGGATTGGTTAGGTAGTACATGGTGGCAAGCATCTGGTAAGCATTTTTTGAATACCAGCATTGCTCAGAAAATGGGTTAAGTTCCTGAGCAGTTCACCAACAAGACATTAAGGGCAACTTTCTGGTGAGTAAAGAATAAATGTAGGCTTCTCACATCAAGAATCTTCTGTCAGTGAGGTTCCTTAAGTTCTCATCTATTAAATTTCCATAGTAGTAAGTGTGTGTTCCCAGGGATGTTGTAAAGGCACATGACTGACTTAATAGTGCATGAGTAATGACATAGCTATTTCATGCTGAAGTACCACAGAGTTAGAAGCTAGTGTTCTCTCTTACCTGTGAAATGCACTTGAGTAGATTTTATTCTCAAACCAAATACATGAGTTTGCCACACTAGGCACAACCTTTCCCTTTATGCAATCATAATTTGAGGCCTGCCCTCCCCTATGTGTAGAGAACAATACAAATCTCTTCCTTTTACACTGTTGACAAATGTCAATGTTTTTAATGAATTTCTGGCAATGTTAGAACCTTATCTGTGGGAGAACAATTTAACAGATAGCATTGTAATCTGAGTAATTAATTAGTTGAACAGTAAATCTTTCTTACATCCAAGAATGTTTACTTAAGCCTTACCTAAAGGGGTTATTGGGACCTGTGTTCAGGTGTGATGCTTCAGAATAAACTACCTCGTAAAGCAGTGTTACAGTCTGAAGAGAAAAGCAGAGGTTGCAATTTCTATGTATGTTAATTATATGGCCCAGCACATGAGATTTATAGTTATAAAATATCATGAAACATATACGAGTTATAAAATAGTTGTTCATTCTTACTGCAGAGAGTAAATGGGAATTGTTTCCTTCTGCAATCTCAATAAATATTTTCCTGAATCTTGGCTGCCTTAACTCAAACCTTATTTGGGGAGTCTTGGAAAAGTTCTAGAAAACATATAGTTCTACCTCTTATGAGTTCAGAAAGAAACTTATATAAAAACAAACCAAACCAAAATTTCTGAAACTGTTCATATGCCAGAGAAGAGGGTTCTCTGAAACTGACAGGCTCATGAAGGAATTACAGAATAAATTATCATTATTATGTTTATCATCATGGCAAAAATTAGCTGTGAATGGGCATAAAGGACATTTCCAAGTCATTCCTGTTGACCTTACTGTTTGCTTCCAATGCTAAAGCTATTTACTACTTGCAGCATCTAGGAAACAATATTTTTAGTGGATATGAACAGTATTCTCTAACTTAGCAGCTTTCAATAAAGCAAGATAATACTAAATAACTAAGTACAGTGAGAGTTTTAGTTAGGTATACCCTTCATTTCCAAAGTTGATGCAGTTATGCTCCTTTAACACTCAGCAGCTAGTACGAATGGTTCTTGACTCGCTCATCATGAGCAGATTTGCAGCCTGCTGCCCATTGGTGGCTGAGCCTGCAGGATTGCCATAGGAGTAAAAGCCTAGATCTGCAGATTCTGTTTGCTGCTCAGTGTCATTCTTGTTCCTTGGAAACAATCCCAACCTCAGTTACAAGTTCTTCATCAGTTAATTTCCTCAATCAAGCAGCCTAAGCAATCCATAAATATAGCTTGAATATAATCACCTAAGCTATTATTAAAAAATTCATTTCAATCAGCAGAGCCTGCTAGCTGATTGCCACCTTGCAATTAATACAATGACTGGTATTTTTGACAAAATAGCTCAGTATGGCTTTGTCCTGGTTTAGGTCCAGTGCATAACTGAGCACCACAATGCCCCAAAAAAGGGCTAGTCAAAATAAGGACTGGGAGGGCTTCTCACCACTTAAACAGGTCACAGGCAAAAGACAGGCTCATTATAAGGAACAAAAAAATCAAAACTTTAATTTGTTACCAACATCAGAGTA